>NC_136982.1:27240826-27393636 GCF_032717465.1 Coenobita brevimanus
GTAGTACCGGTAGTATTAGTTATCGGATGGTAGCCCATTCTACAACATGTACTAAGATATCAGAACAATATCTGTTCTCCTTCCCCTAATTTGTATCCTTCAAAGTTTTGGTGGGGGGGGGCATACCCCTCTAAAAATAATGGTGGATAATTTTATATACTGAAAGAAAATCAAGGAACTAAACGTACTGACCTGGGAAGCTTTGTTAACATCCATGTGCTCACTTTCCCCTATTTCTGATGGTTTTTATGTTTGGTAGGGGAGCTGACCACCCTAAAATCAGAGGAGGGGGATGAGTCCATTTTACAGCATGTACTAAGATAGCAGAGGAATATCGGCTCTCCTTTCACTATTTCCTGACCACCCTAAAATCAGAGGAGGGGGATGAGTCCATTTTACAGCATGTACTAAGATAGCAGAGGAATATCGGCTCTCCTTTCACTATTTTCCAGTAACCACACGAACTCAACTGGGAAGGTTCATTCTGATCCATCAAACAACTTAGAAGTTAAGACCCAGACACACAGACATACAAACACAGACAGGCTGAATTTTGCGCAGAGGTATAGGGCGAGTTGCTGAAAAATATATCAACCCGCTTTAGAAAACTGATAATATTGATGGTAAAAGTAATGATGATGATTTTATTTGCGATAGTAAGGGTGAAATTTGTGGTCGTATTATTGATAATGGGAGTACTGAGGTAATGTTGACAATGGCTGTGTTGATATTGGTTGTAGGGACGGTGTTGAAAATGATGTTTAATCGGGAAGTAAAGCTTTGTTGGTATTAGGAATGGTGTTTGTGAGGACAGAGGTAGCGGCAATGTAATTCTGTTGGTGACGTGTTGATTGTGATTATTCTGTATAGATGATGTTAGTCTTGGCTGATAATTATACGTGTTAGTGCTTGTGATATGGTGAATTTGCTTGTAATGTCATGATGCACGTCATAATATATATAGGTGCGAGAGAGGATGTTCTTCTGCTGTGGCACCAATATAACTGGGTGGCATCGTTGTTCGGTTGTACAAACTTCCCCCATTTCGTTCCTTGTCCCCCGAAAGGAGGAAGGGACTGCAGGAGCAAGGCAACTACAGCGGGCAGTTCACAGGTTCATGTCCAGATGAGCTTGAGGCCCTAACGTTATACATACATACATATATACACACGAGTACCTTCATACGGTACCGTACCTACATATGTACATATACACATGATACAAATATACACACAGAGATATGAGTATACTCTCATAGCCCGTACCGTACTCCTGACACACATACCAAGCCATGTACACACACAAACAGACAGCAATTCAGCGGCTGCCGTGTTACAGGCAGTGGAGGGCGTGGGTGGTGGTAGTGGAGGGGAGAGGATGGGAGAGGAAGACAGCTTAGATTAATGCCTATCGACTGTGCGAGGGTCATTACGCCAGACAGTCAGTTTAAGCTTAATACTATTGTGTCCTGTCTCAGTTGTTGAATTTATATCCAGGTACCCATTTAAAATGGTTGCTGGGTGAACAGGGACAGTGGAAACAGACTGAATCCACCAATCGAACTCGGGTTCATGTGGTTGGGTGCTGGATGTGTTAACCAGTGCATTATCCCCCCCCCTCTCCCCCAGAAAGGGATGTTGATGGTGGGAAGAGATGGTAATTGAGAGGGGAGGGGTGGTAATGGAGGAAGGAGGGAAGCAGAGGGGTGGTAGTGCAAGGGAAAGGAGGTAAGAAGAGGTGTTAATGTAGGGGAAAGGATAAGGAAGGGGAAAGGTATTAGGAACGTAAGGGAAGGGAAAGATAAAGGAAGGTGGGAGGGAGAGGTGTTACGCGTGGAGTGGGAAGAAGTGCCAGTCAAGCGGGGGGAGGGGGGACAGTCACACGGGGCGGGGAAGAGGGGACAGTCTCACGGGGGGAGGGGGAGGGATAGTTACGCGGAGGGGGAGGGGTGACAGTCACGCGAACAAACCCTCCGTCCACCTCACCGCCTCTACACCTGTATACACCCTCTACATAACGCTTGAATACACTCAGGTATACGTCAGACTAGGTTAGTACGCTTGGGTCCCTCTGTGTACGCCTGGATCACCTTATGTACACTTGGATTCCCCCTCTGTACGTTTAGCTGTGTGGACTTGGGTACGATGTGTAGACGTCGAGTGGTGTTTACTGGAGATTGGACATACCATCTACCGTATGCCTAGGTTTGGATATATACATGTACGCCTCGGTGTGGATATACACATGTACACTTGTGTTTGGATATACACATGTACACTTGTGTTTGGATATACACATGTACACTTGTGTTTGGATATACACATGTACGTCTGGGTTTGGATATATACATGTACGCCAGGGTTTGGATATGCACATGTAGTGTACGTCGGGATTTGGATATACACATGTACGCCTGGGTTTAGATATACACATGTACGTCTGAGCTTGGATATAGACATGTACTGTACGCATACACGCTGCAGTTTGCTTACGAATAGATACTGTATACACATGATCGACTGGGACAGACACACATAGGAACGTATATACTATGTGCATTTTAATTTAGCTTAAAATTGCCATCTCTCCATCTTAAATGCTGAACCGTAATAAGCGATTAGAATATGATACTAGTCACGAAAAAGTGCTGTGGAAAGGGTGTAGAGTCGTAGTGTTGTATTCTGCCCTTGAGCCGGAAAGGGACGAATTCAGTGGCAAGCTGCGTGGAGGGAATGCAGTTATGTTTATATGCCTGAACACGTATATAAAGAGTTAAAACAAAGCGTGACTGGTTCATTATGACGACTGAATAAAAATGTGCAACAGACAAAACAAAGGAAGCAGCCTTGTGTTGTTTAGTTTTATTCATATATTCACAACCTGCTGTCGGGCCCTGCTGCGGATGTCACTGATTGCATTGCGCAATTGACCCTTGTGCGGTGTGGTGCGGTGAGGATCTGTCCGTTCTCCCCTTTGGGGCTAAGATGCGAATGAATGTGTTTGAATGGATGAGTAAATGGAAAGTGTGTCGTCCTGTCTCGGCTACCTCCCTTTCCTTGGGGGAAGCAGCCTAGGTATATAGATAGATAGACAACCATGATTTTTTTTTTTTTTTTATTATTATTTTTACTGATTCTTGCTGCCTCCAGACGATGTTAGGCAATTCAGAGAGACTTGGAAGTTGAGGTTTAGCTATGCCAGTAAGAAATCCTTTTTACACGATGACCTCGATGTATTTGTCATGCCTCGATTTGCCCCTTCTTTTTTTTTTAGAGGTTAGATATGACCTTCATGAGCCTCTTCACTATCCGGGGCTGCCTTGATTAAAATGGTCTGGTAGTAACGAGAATGCAATACCGGTTCTAAGGGGTAATGTGAGGGGTTTACAAAGGTGCAGAAAATCGCCTTGCGGTAGTAAGATTGGATTATAAAAGACGTCTTGAGGCTGAATGGGTTAAGTTCTTTATTTCTCGTACATTTCGAACTACGAACAGAAATTAAAAAGAAAATAGAATAATAACTCCTTCAAAATGATGAATTGCCTGTGTCATTGTTGCTTCCATTAGACTGTTATATTCAACACAGTAAGGCTCTTTTTAGTAATGCTGGGGCTATTGAAGGCTGTACTTGATTCCTTCCCCTCGGTAAGTGTCTGGCGTTAATAAAATAATGGGAGGTAGTAACAATAAAATACCGGTAGTACTGTATGTCCTGGACTGAGTGGGTTAAGCTGTCCACCAGTGTTATTTCGTCTACCTATTTTACAGCAATATATTGGGTACTGGGGACGAACGCCTTCATGTGTTGGCACTGATATAACCGGTTGATTCAACTGCTTGGTTATACAAACGTTCCTCAGTTACTTACCTTTCCCCCGGAAGGAGGATGGTAGACTGCAGGAGAAGGGCAACTGAAGTCTACAGTCTACCGGGTTTGTGATCAGATGAGTCTGGGGTTGCACCTAATACAACTTACGGTACTATAGCTGTATCTTCACTTTCCTCTGTACCGTACCTGAACCACCGGTCCTGTTACTGGAAGAGAGCTCTTTCAGTTGAATGAATTCACCTTACCTTAGCCAGACTAAATTGCCCAACCACTAACAGTAATTAAGGGGAAGCACTGCACTTCAGAGTTTAAGCGAATCCGTATTCATACACAGTCGTATGCACATTATACGTCACATATGCTCGCAAATCCACAGCCATATCCACGCAAAACCACATCCACATCCAAACCACATTCATAGAAGCGCTCAACCATACAGAGCCATTTGCACATCCACTCACATCCCTCGTACACATCCATATAACCACATTCATTCATGCAAAACAACATACACGAACATAGAAACCCGCATAAACGTCCACATGAACTCACATACGAGTACACCTCCACACGTAACCCCCTCCCCCCCACACACACAACCACTATCCCGCTGCACTCGACACCATTATAGGTAAAAGGTTCCGTGACCGTCTCGGGTTGCGTGTGTCTGCTACCCTTTCACTGCCACGACGTTGGTGGTAGGTGAGAGCGCCTATCATCCACTCACTGGATGTAGTGCTGCCTGTTTCTTCCTTGATGTCGGTCATTCTTTTCTGTGTATCAACCCCCCCTCGTATCCAGTTTTTCCCATCTTTCCTGTCGCCTTTAATCTCCTCTTTCCACGTCAGGTAGCTGTACGCTGGGTTTCTAGCTGCTCAAACGGTAGAGAGGTGGCCTGCAGTCCTCACGGACCCGGGTTCAAACCCCTGCTGGGGCAGGGAACAGTTTATGGATTTGCATTTAATGAAAAGTAGACTTTACTGATCTACGAGAAGACTCGCCGACATGTCGTAAAATCACCCCCGCTAATACCAGTACACCAGTCCTGTACGAGACAGCCCTAGCATGTATTCTGTATGGACGGTGGGTGTTAGCGCCGAAGTGGTGACACGTGGAGGTGTAGAAGGACTACTTGGCCTTAGGGATATGCCCTGGGGATAGGCCCTGAAGCCTTTGCCCTGAGTCGGACACATAAAAAAAAAAAAAAAAAAAAAAATGGTTTCTTGCAACACAGGAAACCATTTGCAGCGCTTGGTAGTAACCATTTAACTAAATAACGGGGCGATGTAGAGCCCACTATGGTGCCCTTGTTAACTGGGTGGAGAGACTCAAATGTCGCGTCCACCCAGGAACCAAACCTCCACACTAATCCCCGCGCCTCACTGTGACAAGATGCTGTCAGCCGCATGGGATCATCGGATGAATGCACGTGATCGCCCTGCAGGGATGGTTGCTTGTCTGCGGTTGATGGGTCTGCTTGACCAGACAGACTGGGGTAGCACAGCAACAACAACTACCGTGACATCTTTTCATTTTAACCTTGGTATTTAGATTTTTTTTTTCCAACTCGGGCATGATTTCTAATTGGAGGGGATAGATACGGTACAGCCGTCTTAAACTCGTTCAGTAAGTGAGTGTTCTATAAACCTGAAAGAAATCGTTTGACGGTAGTAGCAAGAATAAGGGAGACGAATCAGCTATGTCTGTGGTTAATATGTCGCATAAGCTTAATAAAACCGTATGGGAACAGCGAGAATGGAATAAGAAACTGGGTGTCAGTGTCTAAGTTTAAACCCTTCCTTACCAGGGTTCTCTCAAATGCCGTATGTAATCATCTGACAATAGCAAGAATGACGCAAGAGACGTCAGTACACTGAGGAGGTTTAATATCGTACTTGATACTGTACACACATTCTAAAAGTGTCATTATTATCCCTGTCCAAGCATTTTGAAACTGGACGATAAGTGTGAAGACTGTTTTTAATACATTCTCATGTGTACCCGTATTACTTACCAATTTTTTTTATCAGTACAACATAACTAAATTTTATACAGTATATGAGGTACACAATCCATTAAAATTATTTGCCTTCGAAAAATCGCTTTTACGAACATAACTTTTTAATGAAATAGTTGATAAGCAGGGAGATTATTATTGTTATTATTATTATTATTATTATTGTTGTTGTTATCATTATTATTATTATAGTACACAAATACCTCTCTCTCTCTCTCTCTCTCTCTCTCTCTCTCTCTCTCTCTCTCTCTCTCTCTCTCTCTCTCTCTCTCTCAGCCGTGATGCAAATGAATGTGTTGATGAGGTGGGTTGGTAAGCAAGATGAGCGTAGTAGCATAAGTGAACTCATCCCCGTGATATAGTTGCTAACTCCACCACCACGCCACGCTAACTTTGACACTTTATCACGGTTTTGTGTGTGTGTGTGTGTGTGTGTTTAGGTACACATGCACAGTCACAGTCTTCTCTCTCTCACACACACACACACACACACACACACACACACACGCACACGCACACACACCACAGTTGCTGTTGCTGCTATTGTAGTCTCTAGCTAATCTGAACAGAAACCCATTGGACTGCAGGGTGACGTTACCGAGTTCCTGCGGTCCACCATCCTCTTCTCGGGGGATAGCGAGGGAGGTGAGGGAAGTGTGTATATTGTATAACCGTTGGTGGTACCGCATGAAGGTCTCCCTCTCCACACACACACACACACACACACACACACACACACACACACACACACACACACACACACACACACACACACACACACACACACACACACACACACACACACACACACACACACACACACACACACACACACACACACACACACACACACACACACACACACACACACACACACACACACACACACACACACACACACACACACACACACACACACACACACACACACACACACACACACACACACACACACACACACACACACACACACACACACACACACACACACACACACACACACACACACACACACACACACACACACACACTGTTCCGTTCCTTCCAGCTTTGCTTTTAGTTCTTTATTTTCCTTTGACTCGTTTCTGTTTTTCTTTCCCCTTTTTTTCCTCCCTTCACTTCCTCGTTCCCTTTTTGCGTTTATTCTCTCCCATGTGACTTCTTTTCTTCACCACTTCTTTATTTTCTTTAATTGATTTTTTTTTTTTTTTACTTCTCTATTCCTCTATTTTTTCCACTTTATTTGTTATTTAGTTTCTTTCACTTTATCGTTTCCTTCCCTCCTTACTTCTCTCCTCCCTCCCTTCCTTCCCCCCTTCCTCCGTTCCTTCACTCCTACCTGCCAACCTTCTTCCTTTCGATTCTCCTTCCTTTTCTCATTTCCCTTGCTTCCTTCTCTTTCCCCTCATTTTTCTCTCCCTTCCTTCTCGCCATCCTGCTTGCTCTCCTCCTTTGTTTTCTTTCTTCCATCTCCTCATCCTTTTGTTTTTCTTCCTTCCTTTTTTTCCCACCATTCTCTCAATTTTGTTTTCCTGCTTCCCTCCCCCCCTCCCCCCTCGCTGTGTGGTCCCCGTGAGAGTAGGTAAATGACCGGAACGACACTTGGCTCTACACCTGACGACCCCCACACCACCACTACAGATTACTTCCCTCATTGCCCCCCACCCCCTCCCCTCCACGACTCCCTGCTTCAGTATCCTCACCCCCCATTCCCTCCTACCCCCAGACGACTCCCACACCACCAAAACTAATTACTTCCCTCGTTGCCCCTTGCACCCCCATCCCGTCCGCTACCCTCTTGCTACCTTATCTCCCCATTCCATCATAGTACACTCTTTTCACCTTCACTTTGCACAAAATGACCATCAATCCGTCTCTAGATTATAGTGCTAGTCACGAAGAAGTGTTATGGAATGGAATTAGAGCTGCAGCATTGTATTTTTTTTCCTCTGAAGTAGCCCACATGTAATACCTGCAAAGAGGAAAAACATTCTAGGCCAGGTTAAAGCAAAAGACCTATACCCTGCCACCCTTGCACCACAACAGATTACTTCCCTCGTTACCCATTGCCCTCACCCACCCTCCTCCCTCGTCTCTCCCCTTCCCTTCCACATATCTCACCCCCTACTTTATTTTAGTACCCTTCGAGTACCCTTGCACTACAAATTACTTACACGCATCACCTCACTCCCTTCCTTTTCTTCTATCCCCTTCCCTCCTTCCTCCTGTCTCCTTCCCTCCTTCCTCCTGTCTCCTTCCCTCCTTCCTCTTGTCTCCTTCCCTCCTGTCTCCTTCCCTCCTTCCTCCTGTCTCTTTCCCTCCTCCCTCCTATCCCCTTCCCTCCTTCCCGTGTCCCCTTTCCTCCACCTTCACAACCCTGGATCCCCCTTCTCCATTTCACCTCTTCCTTCCTACGGCCAGACAACCCACATACCACCACAGCAGATTACCCATCTCACCCATTACCACCACCCCGCCGCTGTCTTCCCCTTCCTCACGACCTTAACCCCCACACTCTGCTTAACCTCCTTCCCTCACTCCTCTCTTCCTTTTCTTGTCGTATTCCCCTTTCCGATTCCCTTCCTTCTCTCATTGCCTTTCCACTCTCCTTCCTATTATAATTTCTCCATCATTCCTTCGTTCCGTCCGCCCCTCCATCTTTCCATTCTTTCTTCATTCCTTCCTTCCATTCTCCCTTTCCTTCGTACCTCCCCCCCGCCCCCCGTAGCCTCATGTGTCGTCTCCATGAGTCTGAGGGTAGATAAATAATTGACCGAAACAACGCTTAACCCCACCCCAGACAACCCTCATTCCACCACTACTGCTTTATTTCCTTTATTGCCCCCTAACCTTCACCCCGTCCAGCTCTTCTTCTCCTACAACCATACTCATTCCCCACACCCTCACCTTCACCCTACCCTCTCTCTCCCTTCTCCTCGCCTACAGTCTTCCTCTCCATCTTCTTTCTTTCCCGACAGTACCCCCACACTCCTTATCTTCATCCTTGCAATCTCCCTGTTCCTTTTTACCTTATTAATCTCTCTCCCCCTCCCCCTTGCCCAGTACATCTCTCTCTCTCTCTCTCTCTCTCTCTCTCTCTCTCTCTCTCTCTCTCTCTCTCTCTCTCTCAGTCTGTCTACCTATCTACCTCTGACTCACTCACTCTCTCAGTCTTATTCTGTTCCTATCACTTCTACCGTCTGCCAAGGCCAATAACACTTACTGGCCTTGGCAGCTGCAGCCGTCTTCCCCTCCTCCTCGTTTTCACTACCATTTCATCGCCCTTTTTCCATCACATTCCAGGAAACGCTACATTTTACCCGTGAATAACATCATGCATGGATATTAAACGGCTTTATTGTGACAGCACCGCCACCATAAAGCTTAATAAAGATAGCGAGGAAATCACCAGTAATAGGAAGTCGACACGTAGCACCCGTCTGGCTACTCAGTCACCCCCCCTTCTCTCTCTCTCTCTCTCTCTCCTGTAAGAGTTAACTAATTCTCTTACTCCTCCAGGTACACAGCTGATCAGCTCTGAAGCTTTTTTTTTTTTTTTTTTTTTTTACCTTCTACTGTATACTTTTTTTTTTTTCCGTACGGAATGTGTGAAAGTACGTCAGTATAAACTGATCTTGATTTTGGCCGTCTTTTATTCCGCTGTGTTTTGGGAGGGACAAATTTTCCACGTGTGTGTGTGTGTGTGTGTGTGTGTGTGTGTGCATAAAAAATTCCATTTCGCCTGAGCTTTTCAGTGCATATTATAGAGACATTGTGAGAAGTACAAATTGCAGTGGCAGAGTCGGAGTGATGTGTAATGGCAGGGTGTCGTGGAGTAGGGGAAATACGAGCATATATATAAAAACATTCCTGTCTACCGCGACGACGTGTTTTAGATTTTTCCTGTGGTTATCAGACAGTTTTTTCTGTAATGCGGGATACATGTGACCCTCCAGTCCAACATAGATCTCCCCAGCTGCATAAAATAGTCTGAAATGGAAAAAGGGAAAAGACCTCATCGGACTGAAGGGGTCAAATTTTCTATGGTACACATCTCCATGCTTGTAATTTTCGTTTTTTTTTTTTTTTCCACTTGGATATTGTGTAGTTTACTTGTTGAGTTTGTGGTACTTGCATGTATGAAGTAAAAGTGAAAACACGCAGTAATGCAAACAACAGAAGCTCAAGGATGTAAATGAATATATGCCCAGGTGTCAAACATTCCCCGTAACAAGCGATTATACAGTAAACACTTCAACTCAGAAAGTGTGTAAATATGGAACAGGTGTTTAGCAGTTCTTGTACACAGCTAATCGTATTCACAGCTGAAGCTCAGGATGTGTGAATGTGGGCGCAGGTGTCAAGCATTTACCTATTCCGCCTTGACAGGGTTCTTGGTCTTGTGGTGTGCAAGTTCAGGTATTCTGGTGTTTAAGCGATGCGTTGTCGGCTGGGTTACGGCTGGGATGAAGAGTGTGTGTGTGTGTGTGTGTGTGTGTGTGTGTGGTTTTGTGTGCATTGCGTTGTATTGTGTTTAGTGCGTGTGTGTGTTGCTGGGATGGAATGTGATGATAGTGTGCATATCTGTTGGGGTGGGGTGGAATTGTTGTGCGTACATGGCCGCTTGTGTGTGTGTGTGTGTGTGTGTGTGTGTGTGTGTGTGTGTGTGTGTGTGTGTGTGTGAAAAAGGAGCCAAAACATTGCAAAGTTGTCCGTTCACAATAATTTCAGGGACGGCTTCGTATATCCACAGTATCAGAAGGGATGGGCTAGTGTTCACCTGTTGGCTGGTCAGGTTCGTTTCATTTAAGGGGAAAGAAAGTAGCGTTAATTCCAGTAAAGCTCGTCCACAGGAGCCAGAGTGTCAGATCTTGACTCTCAGCTTTACAACTACCGTTCCTTTTCTCATTTATTTTCATTTTGCATTCATACACCACAGCTAACTTTTACGCTATTGCTTCTATATTTATACTGTTATGTATCTTCCCTCCTGACACACACACACACCCAAGCATAAATAAATTCATTCATGCATACGTACATATCTGCATGCATTATTGCTTACACGCACACTTGTCTTTTCCCAAGCTATGCAATTACACACCTGCCAGACACATCAGTTTTCATGAGTGCTCAAGTACGTATGCATTCCAACAGCAATACAGGTACACAGTGCTACACTTACATACACAACACAACTACCCCTACGGCGACTTGTACACACTTCTATACATCTAGACATAGCTTCATGATCCCTATGACCCCAGTTATATTTTAGCCTTGTTCCTACCAGACGATTCATTTAGCCAAGGAGAACGCCCTAACTATGAACCTAATCCCTCCAGCAAGGAAATTATCTCGTGTGCTGAATAATATTGTCTGTAAATACTAGTCATAGAATATAAAACCCGTCCCCGGGCTAAAGGAACCATTCTCCACAGTAATTCATCCACTTATACACCCATACAGCTATACATTTACACAACTGCCATTCCTAGGTTTTGCTCACCCCTGCGCTTTATTACTACCTTTACACCTGTTCACCAATCGACAGGTTTGTATAGAGATGGATGGATAAGAACACGCACACACATTGGTAAAGCCATAGGCGCTATTGTAGATGATTTGTGTGTGTGATTTATGTATATAGTAACACACACACACACACACACACACACACACACACACACACACACACACACACACACACACACACACACACACACACACACACACACACACACACACACACACACACACGTAGCTTTCCCCAGTGTAGCTTTAGTCGGGGACAAAAATTCGTCAGACATTTCATCTCCTCTACTTTTCATCTTCCTCGGTAGGTCAGTATTCCAACAGGTGGAGGGGGTTCGTCTGTTCCTTTTCCAGTAGATGATTATATTTTACATGCTGAGTCAAGGAGGAAAGTGACGGTACATCGGCTAAGTGCGATGTAGACTCAAGTCAGCAGTAGTCAGACTTTTTTTTTCCCCTCGTTTGTGCATTTTAATTTACACACACCTTAACATTTACACACTGTTCACAACTCTCGAGCATTTATCCCAAATCTTTTCTCCACGAACGAATGATCTCCAGTCTTCCAAACGCAGTGTGTCCAGGCATCGCAGAATAAATGGGTCTTGATTTTGTGTTTCTTTTGTTTAAGTTGGCCTGGGTTGGAGCGAAGTTTGTAGGGTTTGGTTCCACCGTTTTGCAGGAAAGATAATACATGCACACGCACACACAAGCAGACACATGCAATCAGACATTTACATACACGTATCTGGAAAGACAAGCAAACGTACATACCGAGAGACTTGTAACACACACACACACACACACACACACACACACACACACACACACACACACACACACACAAAGGATACAAGAAGAAATGCTCGTACAGCATACATGTGCACATCACCATATATAGACACGCCACAGTAAACACACACACACACACACACACACACACACACACACACACACACACACAGGATACAGAAAAGAGCCTGCCGTGTCGTACTTGGTACAGAATACACAACATACAGAGAGGCCCTTAACACCCTGGCTATGGCCTCCCTGGACACCGTACACCAGAGCATTTTGCGGCGATTTAGCGAGCAACTGCTAAATAACCCGAGACACTGCGAGATGCTTCCCCCCAGCCTCCCACCACCACGACGGTCGACGCGACACACCAATATTCTCACACTGATAAGGCACGCATTGACTGGTACAAGAACAGCCCTATACCTACCATTGTAAACCTCAACAACAAATACTGTCATCAGGCAATAATGATATCAATTCATGCAACTATTACTCACATCAGTTGTCACAAATTCTGACTACTACTGCCAAAAGCACAAGTTCAGTCAATGCACCATATTGTCAATTAATGTAGGTCAAACTACTAAATATTTTCACCATTCATCTACACTAATCATGTTTGCCATGTATCAAAACTGTATATTTTCATCCTTATGGATGCAGTATCAGTAAACCGTTTATTGTTATTATTATTATCATCATCATCACTATCCAATCCTACGTTGCCCCATGAGGAGCGTAGGAGCCCGGGGCTAGGCACGTTGGTCCTGACATTTAAGATGAGAGTGACCAGCCTCACTCATCCCTGAGTGGCATTACGTGAGCAATAAACCCCAACCATCCCTTGGATATAAACTTTCACCGGCTCAGTCCGATTGGAGTGCCGTAATTACCCACTAAAACTACCAGGCGCCAAAATTTGGTAATATAGTTACCACTCAGCATAGTAAATGGATTCCTGGTGTACAGGAAACCATTTGGCTTGTCACTCATTGTAGAGTCACCCACAGGCAGAAGGAAGAGGAAAGAATGAAGGAAAGAAAGACAGAAGAGGGAGTGTAAAGTCATCCGTAGGCAGAAGGACAAGGAAAGAATGAAGGAAAGAAAGACAGGAAGGGATGGAAGGAAAGAAGGATGTCGGAGAGGAAAGGGCAGACACCCGAGGGCAGCACTACATCGAGTGAGTGGATGGTGAGCGCCCCCACCAACCACACATTATTATTATTATTATTATTACTATTATTATTATTATTATTATTATTATTATTATTATTATTACTATTATGGAGTGTGTGGTGAAATGCTGAAGCATGGGGGAGAGATAGTAGTAGAATGGATGTGGAAGATGTACAGATTGGCCTGGGAGGAAGGTAGAGTCCCGGAGGATTGGAAGTCAGGTATAATTGTTCCCTTGTACAAAGGAAAAGGGGAAAAAGAAGTGTGTGGTAATCATAGGGGCATTTGTCTTCTTAGTATAATAGGAAAAGTGTATGGTAGGATACTTACAGACAGAGTTAGAGAAAGAACAGAGAAATTAGTTGGAGAAGAACAGGGAGGCTTTAGGAAGAGAAGAGGTTGTGTAGATCAGATATTCATTCTTAGATCTTTAGTAGAAAGGTTTCTAGAGAAGGGAAAGAAGTTGTATGCGGCTTTCATGGATTTGTGTAGATCAGATATTCATTCTTAGATCTTTAGTAGAAAGGTTTCTAGAGAAGGGAAAGAAGTTGTATGCGGCTTTCATGGATTTGGAGAAAGCATATGACAGGGTGGATAGACAAGGATTGTGGAAAGTGTTAAGAATATATGGAGTAGATGGGAAGTTGTTGAATGCTGTGAAGATTATGTACGATGGTGCGAAGGCTGCAGTGCGTGTGGATGTTGAACTAAGTGAATTTTTCTCTTTGAAAGTTGGTTTGAAACAGGGATGTGTCATGTCTCCATGGCTGTTCAATCTGTACATGGATGGGGTAATAAAAGAGGTACAAGGTAGGGTAGTGGATGTTGGAGTGGCCCTGGTGAGAGAGGATAGTGTTTGGAAACTCCCTGTACTGCTGTTTGCAGATGATACTGTATTGTTGAGTGAAGACGAAGGGGAGCTGCAAGGCTTGGTGGATGAGTTTGAGAGAGTGTGTAAGAAACGGAATCTAAAGGTGAATGTAGAGAAGAGTAAAGTGATGGTCTTTGAGAGAGGTGAAGTTAGTGAATGTACAGCGAGATTGGATGGTGAGGAATTGGAAAATGTGAGTACGTTTAAGTACTTGGGTAGTGTGATGAGTAAGGATGGAGGTTTGGAGGTTGAAGTGCTTGAAAGGGTACAGCAGGGAAGAAAGGTTGCTGGTTCTTTGAAAGCAGTGGTAAGAAATAGGGAAGTGAGCATGGAAGTGAAAAAGTTACTACATGACAGTATTGTGATACCAACTCTAACGTACGGAAGTGAAGCTTGGACATTGTTGGAAGGACACAAGTCAAGAGTGAGAGCAGTGGAAATGAGTTATTTAAGAGGAGCCTGTGGAGTCACATGGAGAGACAGGCTGACAAATGAGGATATAAAGGAGCGTTGTGGTGTGGATGTGGATGTGATAGGAAGCGTTATGAGGAACACACTGAGGTGGTTTGGCCATGTGGAGAGGATGGAGGGTGAAAGACTGACGAAGAGAGTGTATGTGAGTGAGGTGGAGGGGGGAAGAGGGAGGGGGAGGCCGAGGATGAGATGGAGGGATGGGGTGGAGAGGTATATGAGAGAGGGGGGTGTGAGTTGGGAGCAGGGCAGTGAAATGGCAGGGGACAGGGCGACTTGGAGGCGATTTGTTTGTGGCCACCCCAAACGGGATTGAGGCGTCTGGCAATAGATAGATAGATAGACTTATTTTTTTTATTATTATTATTATTATTTATTATCATCACACACACACACACACACACACACACACACACACACACACACACACACACACACACACACACACACACACATCCTGAAGCATTGCACAAAGCCCTCATCTCGACAATCAGCCCCTGGGTATGCATAGGGTGGGGTGATGCCGACCTCTCCCCTCCGAACACTGACTATGCACACACGGGTAGAGAGAGAGAGAGAGAGAGAGAGAGAGAGTTTTGTCTTGAATGTGAGAGAGAGTTGTGTCTGGGATGTGTGCATGCGTATGACAATCGAGAATTTTTGTTAGATTGATTACATGCTTCCGTGTGTGTGTGTGTGTGTGTGTGTGTGTGTGTGTGTGTGTGTGTTTGTGTGTGTGTGTGTGTTTCAGTGTGTTTGTGTGTGTGTGTGTGTGTGTGTGTGTGTGTGTGTGTGTTCAGTGTGTGTGTGTGTGTGTGTGTGTGTGTGTGTGTGTGTGTGTTTCAGTGTGTGTGTGTGTGTGTGTGTGTGTGTGTGTGTGTGTGTGTGTGTGTGTGTGTGTGTGTGTGTTTCAGTGTGTGTGTGTGTGTGTGTGTGTGTGTGTGTGTGTGTGTGTGTGTGTGTGTGTGTGTGTGTGTGTGTGTTTCAGTGTGTGTGTGTGTGTGTGTGTGTTTGAAGCTGTGCTTACCTTACATCGGGCTTGAAGTTAAGTATTCATGCGGGTGTGTATGTGTAATCAGTGTGTGTGTCCTCGCTTTGCTTTGTGCCTGTGTGTGTGTGAATGCGTGAGTGCCGACAGATTATCCCTCTCAGTATGATCACATCTTTTATATTTATTTTATGATACCAACAGGCCAGGTGAATCAGTTTAGGGAGCGATGTTTTAGACCTGGAAAAGTTAACTATTGCCTTGAATCAGCCCTTTATTGTAAAAGGTCTCTCGTAAGCAGATTATAGGCGTCTTGTGACATGAAGAATAAGGAAAGTAAGACTAAAATCGTTTATTGTCCTTCCTTGTTAATACCCTGTTAGAACCGTACAATCTTTTGTGTTGTACAGTATTAAATTACACTTTGTCCTTCATGTCACCTTCAGCTTCTATAACCACTCCGGTGAGGCAATATCTTGTGTATACTGTTCTTACTGCCAACGGACGATAATGTTATTGTTTGTTGATCATCCTTTTCCATGTACAGTAGTCCCTTTAGTGCGGTAATGTTTTTCCTTTACTACTGCCACACGGGTATACTGTAAACAGGGTTCATTATCGCCTTATGCTGAATGATACCTTTTGATTTTTATTGCTGATGCTGCCGGATATTTTGTTCCTACCACGGCCACACTGTTATGTATTGTTTCTACTGCCACGCTAATTTATTTTTAGTGCCGCCACTCAGTTACGTATTGTAAACACCGCTACACAGTTATAGTCCGATTAGTAGACTCCTGGTACTGACAGTGTAACGCTCTTTTGGTAGCCTTCTCTTGGCGCATGGCGTCATTACACCTTATACTTGTTACCACAAGACCATTTTTACTGAGCTCCCATCAGGCATTTTTGTCCAGCCATTCAGATCAGGTACATCTTTAATACATTCATCTAGAGATAGCAGCAGTGAAAGAACTAATGCGTTAATGTAGTGGTGTTAAGTATTAGACACAGCTTAATACATCCGGGTATTACAATGACGCCTTTACTTTTTATTTTTGCTGCCACGACACTGCTTTCTTAAGCCTATTGGCCTGCTGTAACGAAGGGTAAAGGGGGTTCATTCGTATCACCTAAGGTTCGAGAGATCCTTCCTTATTTACGTAAATCGTCTTGTGGGAGCCAGACTAAATAGAAACAGTCGTCAGTGGACTAAGGTGTTTTAGCACTGAGTGACATTGATTTAATGACTCACTGTTGTCTTAAAGAATAGTACAAAAGGTTTTATATTTTGTGACGTAAAAAAAGAAAAGGCGCCTTTGTGGACGATTGCTGTGGCCTTTAGAAATAACTGACTCGGTTTGGCAGAGGTCGGACGTACACCCACTACAATAATTATCGGCATCCGTTGCTTCAATACCCTACGCAACTGTCACTGGTACAGAAACCGCGAATACACGGCAAGAATTGGTACACCTTACTCCATCCCTCAGCCTCTCCGCCCCTCCCTTCCCCACATTTCTCTCTCTCTCTCTCTCTCTCTCTCTCTCTCTCTCTCTCTCTCTCCACATATATAACTCGTAGCATCATTAATAATTCATAGTTATGGACATAATGCACGAAAGAAGATCTCAAAACGGGATAGTATTATCCGCTACATATTACAGAAATCAAAGTGCTATTTGTCTGCTCGGCACCGTCGTACCCGAGGTATCCACCTTAGGATTTACTTACACGTTTTGATACGATGACAACCACCATTAGCTCAAGATTGGGTTAATAGCAAACTTTATAAACCTAACTGTCCAGTATATACAACTCCTTATAAACAATGATTGTAATCTACAATAGATAAAGTATGTGTCGTAGTATTGCTCTGATATTAACCAGGTCAGTGATACATGAATGTAGTAGTGCGTGGATTGCGAAACTGAGAATGTATATCACCAGTTTGACTAAGGTGATAACATCGTGGAGAGGATGATCGGAAGGAATATTCGTTTACTTTAGTATAGGCTTTTACCTCAGAAGGTTCGCGATGTGCATAATTATAATGTGAGGTGTGTGTTGCCCATGAAACCGCTTCAGCTTGGACAATTTGAGCGTAATGAGCAGTGTTTATATTCAGAGTGGCTTTGGGTTCTTTCGTAACACTTCTTAGATAGCGATATATTTTGCGCTTTACAATATGAACATCCTCGTTTATAATTTTTATGAAAGCTATGTTGATACTCGAACTCTAATAAACGTAAAAGGCAGATGCGGTACTACGAAGCCTCCGGTGCCACACTAAATACGGACCTAAGGCTCGGCAGATCGGGGATACCAACCAAGCATGTTAACTCATGTGTTTATTCTCAGATCTCTCGTCCGGTATGTCGGATTATATCACGCTGAAAGAGTGCCGATAATTTGTTAAGTGTGTGTGCGTGTACAGTATGTGTGAGTGCGCGAGCTCGTTTGAATTGCACCAAAATTTTGAGAAGTAACTACTGAGTCTAGTTACAGTACTGTAGTTTTATAGAAAACTTAATATAATTTGTGTAAATACTGACGTTTTTATATATAAATGGAGTGTGTTTTCGGAGGTTTTTTCCATCATACAAAAGGCTTGTAGGACTAAGTAGGCTGGCCTCGGGACCCTACGTATCGGAAAGGCTACAACAGGGCCTGCTGTAAAAAATTATTATTATTATTATTATTATTATTATATAGCTGTGATTTACACAAACCCTATTAATAATTTTTTTGCTTGTTGTTGATGTTATTATTATTGTTAGTATTATTATTATTATTATCATTATTATTTTTAATAATAATAATAATAATAATAATAACAATAATATTACTACTACTACTACTACTACTACTACTACTACTAGTAGTAGTAGTAGTAGTTGTAGTAGTAGTAATATTTTTATTGTTAGTGGTGGTGGTGGTGGTATTGTTGTTGTTGGTATAGTATTGCTTTTATTACTGTGTGTTTTCTGTCTGTACCACTGGTTCTTAAACTGGGAGCCATGGTCCCCAAGGAGGGCACGGCAAGATTTTAATGGGGCCAAGGAAGTAGTAAATCAGAGTGTGTCTGTGAAATGGTACTTAGAGTCCTCTTGCCATTTTCCACAATATATTTATGTGCATCTGGTTTCTTCACACTTCTAAGCTTAAAAAATAAAAGCCGAACCCGTTGGATGTGGACCCAGATATGAGACGTGCGTTATTAGTGATGCAGCCTCGAATCAGTCGACTAACTGATAGCAAACAGTCATCCATCCCATTGATATGTTACAAAATATGCATTCTGATTGATAGTTGCAAGCATTAAAATAAATGAAGAGCACCAAAACAGTTTTGTTCATCATTATTTGTGAAGGGCTTGAGAGAAAACGGAAGGGGGACCACGAGGATGTTAAGATCCCCACTAGTGGGGAATGAAGTGAAGAAGTTTTAGAAACACTGCTTTAGACTTCTGTCAGCCAGAGCAGTGTGTACCGTAGTCTGTTTTTGTTGTATATTCCTGGGACCCTGCCCATTTTCTCCCATGTCACATCACACATTCTCTTTGTCGCGTAAACCCTCACCTTTGTACCCAACTTTTATTTGTAGTTTTAGTCCATATGGACTAGAATTTCTTTCTTTAGTTCCCCCACCTCCACCATCTCTGTCTGTCTGTCTGTCTGTCTCTCTCTCTCTCTCTCTCTCTCTCTCTCTCTCTCTCTCTCTCTCCTTTTATGAGTTCCTTTTATCGTTATCTTTCTCTCCCTCTTCCTTTCATCCTTTCCTTTCGTATAGTTCACTTTCCCTTTAAGTCGTCTCTTCCTCTCTCTTGTGTCATTCGTATTCCTTTCATCCATCGCTTCCCCCCCCCCCCTCCGTTATAGTCATCCGTTCTCCGTCCTTCCCTTGTCCATTTTCTCTTTCCTTTTTTATTTTTGTTTCTTAATCTTTTCCTTTCGTTTGCATACCTCTCACTCTCGTCCCATTCTCCCCCTTGCATCATTCACCCTTTCATCTCACTCTCTGCCATACATCCTTTCCTCTCCATTCTTTCATTCGCTAAAATTTTCATCCTTCTCTTCACGTTTCAACCCTGTCGCTCCCGTACATCCATTTCTCTCCCTTCCACCCATTCGTCCCACTCCCATCCTTCGTCCTCGTTTTCATGGATGCCCCTTCCATCCCTCTTTCCCCTCTCCCTTCCGTCCCTGCGTGTCCTTTTCATCCATCCATTTTTATTTCATCCATACTTCTCTCATCTAACCCCCCTACTCTGCATCCCTCTTACTCCCTTCCCTCCCAGTCTCCTCCTCCTGTACTACCACACGATACACCTGTGGTCAAGGCCCTGTACAGGTGTGAGCGTGTGGTACCTTTAATCGTATACCTGCAGACCCACTAATCAAGGCGATGACCGAATTGGCTGGTGTTATTTGGTATTGGTGTGTGTGTTGTGGTTGGTGTTTATGGTATTGGATATTAGATGGTGTTAAGTGGCATTAAATGGTATGGGATAGAGGTAGGAGGTATGGTGGCCCTGTAGTAGCGTTATCTCGTAATGTTTGTACACCTGGGTCTAGGAATAAGCCCCACACCTTGGCAGCAGTAACACGAGTGCTGGTACGATTGTGTTTCCTTTCAGATGCGTCCTTTGTTCTCAGTCTGTCGGTGCTGCTGAAATATAGTGCGGATTCTGATATACACAGAGGCAGTACCTGGCATCCACGTTCACATGGATCATTCTTCCTACAGACATCCCATCCCAATTCGCACGTTTCCAGCATGGGAGAGGGTTATTTCTGGCTGTCACTCAAATTCGAAGGGAAAAGTCCGAGCCTGTAGTGGACGTGATGTAAGCTGATGGACATAATTTAGCGCATAATTATACCAAAACAAAAGACGATACCTATTATGGCCGGTTGTTCCCTGCGAGGTATCTCCACATACGTTAATAGAATAAGACAGGGATATGAAAGACAGCCTCCACTTCCCCACCCCCAGCCCCCTGCCCCCACCCTTCCCTCTAAACCCTTCTGCCGAAATTGCCAGGAAAAAGTGGGGAAGAAAACCACAACTTAAGGGGCATTCATTGGAGCGCCTCTCTCCGCCAAGGGCAGTGTTATATCCAAACTACTCTTCATAATGAGTTTGGGTTTCTCATCATTGATTAGGGTTTCGCAAAAAGTGTTTTCCGGACCCAGATTCTATAAAATACGATCCGGATCAGTCCCAAAAATTATTCGATTGTTCCCTGGGACATGGGCTATTTACCCACCAAATTTGATCCAAATCTCTCTTTTAGTTTTTGAGTAATCCTGCTAACAAACAAACTAACAAACCGACAAGGGTGAAAACACTCCTTGTCAGAGAGAACAACGTCAAAAACTGTCATGGAAATTTTATAGAAAAGGATGATGGTGATTAATGTTAATTTATAATAGGTGATGGTAAATGATACAGGGAATTGAAAAGTAATGTTAGCATGATGATGATTATGATGATGGATACTTTGATAGAGTCTTATAAATGGCATTTGGCGTTATTAAGTGGTATTCGGTGGTAATGGATAGTATTAAATGTTATTAAGTGTTATTAGGTAGTAATGATGATATTAAGTTGTATTAAGTAGCACTGGTTAGAAATGGCTGGTAATGAGTGGTGCAGCGTGGCATAGCTTAAAGTGGTATGGGATGGTGTATCGTGGTGTTCGGTCAGTACCTGGTTCATGTTTATTTAATTAATGTTTAATGGGGAATGGGGAATATTGCATGATTGTGTGTGTGTGTGTGTGTGTGTGTGTGTGTGTGTGTGTGTGTGTGTGTGTGAGAGAGAGAGAGAGAGAGAGAGAGAGAGTGTGTGTGCAGTAAAAGTGGACATAACATTTTACACCAGAGGCCGTTAGTGACCCTTCCAAGTCAGAAAATCCGTCGTAACGAATAAAATCGTCTGGAGATATGAAGAACAAAATTGGAAATACTTCTTTGGACTGAAAGGGTTAAAAAAATGGGGGGGGGGGGGAATGCTGCTTTGGCCATAGGGCCTATAATACAGATTAATAAGGAATGTTTTTGAAAACTTTCTTGCAGTGTTTCAGAATGTGAAGAATGGAAAGTGCAATAATATTAGTGTCTGTACGTTGTTATTGTGGCCTGGGCGGGACAGGTAAAAGAACAATGGCCCACAGTGTATAGACTTGTGAAAAGCCATTGTTCTGCAGTGGATTTACACATATGATGATGATGATGGTAGACAGACAGTTGAGAAGATTAATGTGAAAGTGAATGGGCAGGAAGTCAGGTAAGGGGGAGGTAGAGGAATGAATAATTAAGTAGATTGGTAGGGCGGTAGACAGGTGAGGAGCTAGATTGGACGATAAGAGGATGGTTAGGTGGGCTAGGTGAGAGGTTGTGGCTCATTAGGCACAGTTAAGATAATGGGTAAAAAGGTGGGTAGTGTAGATACAGAGATATACGTAGGTAGGAAAGTAAATATATATATATATATATATATATATATATATATATATATATATATATATATATATATATACATTGACATGTAGTGAGATATTTAGGTAGGTAGAGAGTGAAAAATTAAGTACGTGAGAGATTGAAGCACTTTGTGGTGGTGAGAGAGAGGGAGAATGATAGAGGAGACAGGGAAGGTAAGAAAAGGAAGGAGGTGGGAGGAAAGAGAAAGAAATAAGAAAAAGGAAAAGAGAATTGAAGTGATGTAATGGAAGAGGAAGACAAAAAATCATGCATATGAAGAAGGATAACAGGAAACATGGGAATAATGTAGGAAAGTAGGAAAAGAGAGAGAGAGAGAGAGAGAGAGAGAGAGAGAGAGAGAGAGAGAGAGAGCATGGAAGAGGAGGATGAAGGAAGGGTAAGATGCAGAAGGAAATGCGAATAGAGGAAAGAATGGAATAAGGAGAGGGAAGGAAGAACGGAGGGGAAGAAAGGAAATAAAGGAGAAGATGAAAGAAGGGATGGAAAAAAAGAAAAGGACGTAAGGAAGGAGAAAGAGGAAGTTATGGAAGGAAAAAGGGTTGGAAGGAAGGAATGGGAAGTAAAGAAAGAGAAAAGAAGGAATGGAAGGAAGAAAAGAGAAATAAAGGAAACTCTGTAAGTGGGGGGGGTGATGGGGTAAAATATACGTACCTGTTTATCCGCCTGTCCATCATCCAGTCCTCTCCTGCCCTAACAATAAGTGCGGGGACCTGGAGTTGGCCTACACATTCCCGACATTTAAGGCCAGGGTGACCAGCCTCACTCTTCCCTGAATGGCATCAACCCACAAGTCCACCATGCTTCATTTGATGACGTGGTTGCCACTCAGCGTAGTAAAATGTTTCGTGGGTTATAAGAAACCATTTGGCTTGACACTCATTGTAATATTACACACACACACACACACACACACACACACACACACACACACACACACACACACACACATTCTCTCTCTCTCTCTCTATTTATATATATATATATATATATATATATATATATATATATATATATATATATATATATATATATATATATATATATATTGATAGATAGATAGATAGATACGTAGATAGATGTAGATGGATAGATATGAATATATATATATATATATATATATATATATATATATATATATATATATATATATATATATATACACGGAGAGAGAGAGGGAGAGAGTTGGGGGAGGAACATCAAAGAAAATGAAGGTTATGAGGTTACAGAACAGGTGAGAGAGGTAGTGGTCAGTCGGTATGAGAAGGGGGGAGGGGAGAAGGTTGAAGGAGGAAAATTAGGGAGACGGGAGGGAAGAACAATGAGGAGGAGGACGTTTAGGGGAAAGGGAAAAAGATTGAAGGTGAGGAAAGATTGAGGGATAAAAGATAAGAGGGTAGATAAATTGAAAAGTATTGGTCATTTGATACTGCGGAGGGAATGTGAAAAGGTGTAGAAAAGAGGGAGCGAAGATGAGGAAGGAGGAGGAGGAAGGAGGGAGGGGAAGACTGAGGGAGGAAGGGTCAGATTGAATATAAGATAACAGGGCAGGAACGTAATGGTCAGATAATACCGGGAGGTGGAACTTGATAAGGTGGAGAGGGAGAGAGGGAAAGAAGAGGGAGGGAGGAAGGGTCAGTCAGAGGCACCGGGAGGGAGGGAGGGAGGGACGATGATGGAGGGAAAGAGGGAGGAAGTGAGGGTAAGGGAGAGGAAGAGGGAGGGAGGGGGTGATGGAGAATGAGGGGAAGAAATAAAAATGAGGAGAGGAAGGATCAGGTAAAATTAAATACAAGAAGGTAGATAACCATTTGATAGAATGTGACCAGTTGATGTGGAGGAAATGTGAAAACTGATAGAGTGCAAAAGAAGAGAGAAAGAAGGAGGGTGAGGGAGAGGAGGAAGGTGTAGGACAGAGGGCGGAAGGGAGGGAGGGAGGAAGAGTGAAGAAGAGGAAAGTAGGAAAGGACAGGGAGAGATAGGAGGAGGGAGGACGAGGGAGAAGAGCAAGGAGAGGAAAGGAGGAAGGGTGAAGGGGAAGAGAGAGGGAGGGAGGGAGAGATGAGGGGTCAAAGGGAATGGGTAGTGTCCTCAGCTCACGTAGATAAGGAGGGATAGGGAGAATAGAGTTTCAAAGGGAGTGCCGGAGTCGGTGAGGGAGGAGCTAGGGATCACACACACACACACACACACACACACACACACACACACACACACACACACACACACACACACACACACACACACACACACACACACACACACACACACACACACACACACACACACACACACACACACACAGAGGAAGAGGGAGAGAGAGGTTAAAAATGGGTCAAGTGATGAAAAGACAGGGAAGAAGAAGAGAATAGGAGAAATAAAATAGATGAAGGAAAAAGGAGAAAGTGAGGGGAAGGAAACTGAAATGGGAAGTGAAAAATAGGGAAAAAGAGGTTAGAGTGATGGCAAGGGTAATCAGAAAGAGTAAAATGAAAGGAGTGGGAAGAGGAGGGATCGTGGGAAACCATGCGAAGGAAGAATAAGATAAAGTGAAGGGGATTTAAAAAAAGACTAAGAGAAATGTAATGAAGTGAGAGGGAGAGATAAAGAATTAAAGGGTTGTGAAATGAGGGAGGTGCAGAAAGAAGTGAAATGAATTGAGAAAATGAGATGAAAAGCTCGCAAGATGAGTGTATGAAATGACGTGAGAAGGAATATTTATATAGGACGGCAGATAAGTAACCGAAATGAGAAATGATGCATGAGACGAAAAGAGAAAAATTTAAGATATGACATGAGAACAGGAGCAGTTGAAGGTTAGGTAAAAGTGAAATTCGTGAAAAAGTATAAAAAAAAAAAAATCTTGAAGAAATGGAATGAGAAAGAGAGATGTAAAGAGACTAAGATAGTGAGGTAAATGGAAGAATGTTTAAGAAAAGGATTTTTTTTTTTTTTTAATGAAATGGTGTAAAAGTGACTGAGAAGTGGAATGAAGTGCAGTATAAAGAAAAGGGAAATGCATATAGGGTTGAAATGAGGAAGGAATATGTAGAAGAGAACAGAAGTTGAATGAAGTGAGAAACGAGACTTCAGAAGAAGTGGGTAGTAAGGAAGGAAGAAAATATCTGTATTATAGAATGGAAGGTAAGAAGTGAAATGACGTGTAAGTGAAAGGTAGAGGCCCTGGAGCTGTAGCCACAACACAAACATCACTCTCACCACAACACACATTCTGCCTGCCCACCCACCCACCCTCCCAACTACCTCCTACTCAGACTGCTTGCTTCTTTCCCTCTCCGCCCACCCATTTTCCTACCTCTGCCTGCCTGACAAACCAGCATAGCCTCTCTCACCACACTTACTGTATGCCTCCCTCCCTCCCTACCTACCTGCTTCTAGCTATCTCCCTACTTAATGACTTCCCTGTCTTTCCATATACCTACGTACCTACCTGTCGCTTGACCCACCGACCCATCTACCAGCCTACTTCTCGACTCACCCTACCTACCCTCTTACCTCTCGACCCACCAACCTGCCTGCCTCTTCACCCACTGACCTACCTACCTTCCTGATAGCCGGTACCTAATTGCATTTATGACAACCAGCCTTTTACTTGTTTCTACAGTATTTGCCCCACTACCTACCTGCTTAACTCCTCCTGCCTCCCCACCTACCTACCTACTTAACTCCTCCTGCCTCCCCACCTACCTACCTACTTAACTCCTCCTGCCTTCCCACCTACCTACCTACTTAACTCCTCCTGCCTCCCCACCTACCTACCTACTTAACTCCTCCTGCCTCCCCACCTACCTACCTACTTACCTAACCTCTGCCTGTCTCCCCACTTACTTTCCCATGCGCATACCTCACCGTGGTTAGTTCCCACCGATCCCTCTACACTCCTGTGCTGCCTTTTAAATGCTTACCTGCCTCTCTGCTTGCCTGCCACTGCTTTGTGTGTGTGTGTGTGTGTGTGTGTGTGTGTGTGTGTGTGTTTACTCACTTTGCCGCCGTCCCCCATCCCTCTTCCTCATTCTCCCATTCTGCTGTTAATCTGTCAGTCTTTCCGTCCCTCTGTGCTTCATGCCATGTGTGTGTGTGTGTGTGTGTGTGTGTGTGTGTGTGTGTGTGTGTGTGTGTGTGTGTGTGTGTGTGTGTTTACTTTGCCACCGTCCCCCATCCCTTTGCCTCTTTCTCCCTGTCTGCTGTTAATCTGTCAGTCTTGCTGTCCCTCTGTGTGTCATGTCCTGTGTGTGTGTGTGTGTGTGTGTGTAAGCAAGGATTCGTGTTTTACGGGCAGAAAGGTACACACATATTTATTTATACCTGTTTGCGTGTCAGTTCTTGTGAGGATGTGTGTGTAGCCTTGACAGTGAATGTGTTTGTCGATCTGTGTGCGTCGACGAATTTTATAGCTAGTGTGAGCGTATTATGCGACTGTTGGTGCATATGTGCTGTTATGTATTTATGCACCTATGCGCCTATGCAGATGGAATCTAGAAATAGGGGTTTATATGTATGTATTTGTGTGGGTTTGATCATTGTGTCTGTGTGCATGTGCCGGAAGCTTATTGCGTAGATGATATGTCCATGATTTCCACGGTGTGCATATGTGAAAATATTATACCCAAGCACTTTTAATGGTTGTGTGTGTTTGTGTGTGTGTGTGTGTGTGTGTGTGTAAACTTGCGGAGTTATTCTGGTGTTGCACAATCTCGTCCCAATAAGATCTTAGGCAGTCGAAGGCACCGAAAATAGTGACGTTACTCCTTTAAGGTGCACCCTGTGTCCTAATCAGTCAGTGGGATGTGCTGGTACCCATCATGTCACATCAGTTGGCCCCTCCTACTCTGTCATCAGCCAATGGGAGCCGCCCCATCAGTCCCATAATCTCCAGTGGATGGTTGTGTGGGTGGGTTGTAGAGCAGCGTTTTCACGGTAATAAAACCACACTTTCCCTATTGGTCTACCAACACAGCCAGGTTGCCTCTCGGGAGACGATTGATTGTACAAGAATATCAGCTGATCGGTTGACCTTCCTCAACCCAACAACAACAAAAAATATGGTGTGTTAGGTATATTTATAGTGATTCTTTACAACCAGTAAATGAAGCGCTTATTATAAGTGACACATTTTCTCATAATAAACTTTCAGTGACATGATGTATTTAGTACTTGCTGAGAAGAATGTTGGGATGATCGCGCTCCCCCTAACTCTCTGTAGTGTCTCATATGTTACGTTAACTTTTTTATATACATAACCAATTCTAGTTATACTTTAGCATTTACTTCAACAGGTGATTCTTCTGTGATTAATTGCCAGCGATGTGTGCATCAACTGTTCATTGTTATTGTTTACGTTTGACATCCAACTGCAGTACTGCCCCGGACCGTTGCTGGTGCCAAGCCATCCTGACAGCACCCGCTTGGCAGTTGATGACGTCGGTATATTGGTTTCCGGTCCTCACTTGGACTGGAAAACTACTCCTCTGCCAACATAAGGCAGCCTAAATCAACGTCAGTATCTTTTAATTCCGCGCATCTGCGACTCTGTTGAAGAGAAGGCATATTAACTTCCAGCCTTCATGAGTACAGCCGTTGTTTTTATATCAAAAATAGCAAACAGGCTGTAGCTTACCTGGAGGGTTGGCTCTCTATAATGGTGAAATGGTTCCTCTGGAGGGGATGGCCCTCCAAGGGCGGGTTGGACTCCCTATAGTCGTTCTATTTTATGAAGGCAGTTTGGGTGGGGCAACCTAAGACCTCACACCACTAGCTCTGTTGCCACATCACCGCCACCACACACATGCAATTACGTTTGCTCACCTCTCTCTCCCTCTCTCTCTCTCTCCTATTTTAAGTTAGTAACTACTTATAAGTGAGTCTTAAATACTCTGTATAGATGTAATTAAGAATATCTATAGTATAGTATAAATTTGGTAAGACTTGTTAGCATTGCTTTTGTGACGTTGTCAAGTGGAGTGAAACGGGAGATAGCCTTGTGTGTGCGGCTCATACTCGGTCAGTCTCCCGCCTTGGAAGCGTGCCCATCAAAATTCAAAACAAGAGAAAAAATAAAGAAAATAAAAACAGAGAGAGAGGGGGGGGGAAGCACGTGTGTGGCGGCGATGTGGCAATAGAGCTAGCGATGTGAAGTCTTAGGAGGCCCCACCTTCTTCATAAAATAGAAAGGCTATAGTTGGCTTAGTCCCTCTAGGAGGGTTGATCCATGGGGAGTGTACGTGGAGACAGGCTATGAGAAGTATTTGCAGGTATAATTGTGTGTGTTATGGTGTGCGTGTGTATGTGTGTGTGTATTCATGTCGTTTATTTTTATGCCGCCGTACGACCTTAATTGATCATGTCTCGCTCGCTCTATCACCATCACCACTACTACGCCTGTCCCTTCACTACCACCACGACTGTCACTACAACTACTGCTACTATGTCTACTGCCATCATCACCACAATTACCTCAAGCACTGTTACCGCCATAACCACCCATCACCACGACTAGCACTACCACTAGCACCATAAGCACTACCTCTGGCATCACCACCATCACGTCTGCTTCGGTTATCGGCCCACCACACCTGTCACCACCACTACCGCAGCCTTCTTCCCTCACAGGTACCTCTACCACCATACCCGCTACCACATGTCATCCTCACCACAACAGCCGCAATTACCACCACCACCACCACCACCATCTGTCACCACGTCTACTGTCAGTAGGCTAATGTTAACAAAACCATTGTCACTACCACAACAATCTTGACAGCAGTCATTAGGCTATCAGTGCAGTCTCCACAACCATAAGTTTCTCCAACCACACTCCTTACCTACCATTTTCACAACCACTTCCACCCTTTGCCGCACCATCATTCCTACCATTTTCACTAGGACTTTTACCACTTCCTCTTTTAGAATTCCCATCACACTGACATACCAGTCTCACTGCTGCTTTCACCCCCTGCTCATCTGTCAGTCCTGCCACAGGCGTTACCTACACGTTCAGTAGATTTCCACCACTTCACCTACCATTTTTCCTGCCACACTACCAACGCTAACACTACATATACCACCACAGGTGTCAACAGAACAACCACAACTACCTTCGGTACCATACCATTAACCACACCACTTCAGCTGTCATTCTTAGTATCATAAGTACCTACGTAACAAGTACAAAACTACCACCTCGTTACGGCAACTACTGACACTGCCATTAGCCACTCTTTTACAGCAATCCCTACGCATCAGTATAGGTATCATGCCACTGTTAAGCACACCATTACTTACGCATGTTTAAAGTATCGTAACTAGGCTATTACCGTTACTCGTATCACCACCAGAACTACCACTTTACCACCACAAGTACAACCTCTACTACAGATACGACATCTACCACAACTGACATACTGCCACAGATACAGTACCATCCTCAGTGGCTTTGTCCTCGCTACCACCATTACCCTAATTAACATCACAACTACCATCCATTACTACAATTTCACTACTGCCATAGCTACCACAACTACCATCCAGAGCCCCTTAATACTTCAGCTGCCATCCAGCTCACCCTAACTTCCACCGCTACCATCCTGACCACCCCAACTACCATTATGTAGTACCTTCCACCATCCCAGAGCACAACAACTAGCACCATCGCTACCATCCCCACTGGCTGTTTGCTCGCTGCCATCATCACTCCCACAACTACCACTTCATACCACAACTTCCATGCTATTACCACATCTACCACCCTAACAGCTAAAGCTTCAGAAATACACCATTGCCGACTACCATACCCACTATGATCTCAGACTTACCACCCTAGCTACCATTCTCACTTGTTTCCTTGTTACCTCAGTCATCCGTAACACCACAGGGACTACCACTTAACTACCATAACTACAACCATCGCTACCATCTCCAGTACTCTTCATTGCATCCACGACGACCACCATCAACACCACAACCACCATCACCACCACACCCTCGCCACAGGTATTTCCGGTCTCGTGTAGGTAAGAAGCCGCAATGACGTCACACCTATAAGAACACATCCCTCACCTATCTTCATACTTTCATACATACATACATACTTACATTCATACATACGCACCGAGTGATACTTACATACAGTAAATACAAAAACGCATGCATGTATAATTGTGTGTTAGTACCTATAAGAACACCGAAAGCACAGGTTCTAGAAAACAGGCTGCATAATTATACGGTACATTTCTATTCTAAACACACACACACACACACACACACACACACACACACACACACACACACACACACACACACACACACACACACACACACAAAATGTACTTGTGATTACTGAACTTATAAGATTGATGTTAATTCTTTAGTTGCGTAGGGAGTCTGTCAGTTGGATATATTCGTCTGGAAGAAGAAGAATGGAATCAGAGTAGACATCTTTTAACAATTTATTGGCGTATGGTGTCTCACAGCTGAATAAAATCGTCTGGCAGCAGCAGAAGTAAAATAAACCTGAATCTTGGCAGGGAAAGGGTTAAGCTCAGGTGGGTCCCAGGCTATTTACCTGTGGGAATCTGTGCACAGCTGTCGCTCGTAAGCTTAATTAATACTTAACCTGTGTGGGAGTGGACAGAGAGAGAGAGAGAGAGAGAGAGAGAGGAAGGAAGGAGGGAGGGAGTGAGGAGAACCAGCATAATCCTTTTTACCACTTGGCAGCTCTTGTCATTTTCTCTCCTACCACCTAAGTTTTGCTTTCAGTTTAAATTCTTTGTTGGATTTTTTTAAAATTCTTGTCAGCACAACTCTATTTTATTCTGTTGAAGGACCTTTATAAGTGAAGGAGTTGGTTATGGCTGTAATTACCCTGACCAGTTGGCAGTGTTTCCTTAGGCTAGATAAGTACGTCTGAAAGTAGTAGGAACAGAGTAAGTTGGATCACCGGATTGAAGGGATTAAAGACGACTTGTAGGGAAAGAGTGAGGGGAAGTTGCTATTATGACCTTGACTTCGAATTGACTTTTGGAATATGAACATGATTGTCTAGCAGTCGTAAGATTAAAGTAAAGAAGACGCCATAACAATGAAGTGTCAATTACTGGCTCCTAACCTCGCATACGTGGTGGTGCGTAATGTGTGGGTTGGTGTTACTGTTTTATCCCTGTGATGACTTAAGGTTTCTCTGATAAATATAATAACCCAAGTTTTGCCATTGCGGTGATTGTTGTAAAGAGAATATATATTCTTAGCCCTCTGACTACGTATGGCCTCTCTCTGCCCTGTGAAATAGGCTGGTATCAGGATAAAGTATTGAAGTTTAAATATCGCATTCCGTGTTATTTTTGCAGACTCCTTTCTTCTACATCCTTTTGATATATTTTTGCTATAATCTCCAAGAGGATATTTAGTGTAGAAGAGGTCTTACGAGTTGGAGGGGTTGGACTTAAATGACCAGTCCTTTAGCTCACTACAGGACTAGACCTCTTCATTACGGACGGTTTCAGCCAGGAACCTTCCCAAGATGGATTAGGTCCAGTAGAAGGGGTGCGTAGGGAAGAGGTGGGTGCATGTGAGAGAGTTGGTGTGGTATGTCTGTTTGTGTGTGTGTGTGTGTGAGAGAGAGAGAGAGAGAGAGAGAGAAGGGGGGGGGGAATCTGTATTTTTCTCTCCCAGCATACAACCAGCGAAGTCTATTTACTTCCAGGTCTCCCTTCCCGACTCCAGAAATGAACCCGGAACCTCGAGCTCACGAAACACGTATGCATCCGGTTACACCACCATCATCCTTACATTATATTTACCACTACACCACTACACACTCAGTTGAAATGTAATCGTATGGAAGCAGTAAGAACGAAAGTCAAGGTGCGTCATTGCACTGAAGTTTATAAAAACAATACAGGTAGTCCAAATACTACCTTTTTTTTTTTTTTGTATTTTGTAAGGGCATGCTCGTACGCCCTTGGAGGCAGTAATAAAACCCTTAAACCAACTCTTTGGATTTCCAACCATCGCCTGGCACACGACCTTCACCACGACAGACGTCCTTACACTACTGACCCCCTACCCTCTCACTCCACCACCACAAAAATATATAAATTTTGTTCTTTAGTCAATCAGTCACTGCAGTAGTTATTATTTTTCAGACCAATTATTTTGGCCTTAGGTTGGGGTCGCGGTGTCTGTGGCAAGAGGAGTGTTGAAACAAGACCTGGTAGTACAATGGCTTGGAATCCTGCATGACTGTAACGCCCGTGAGGCTCCAGTCAACGCTACAACCCGCTGTAGTTCTTCTCAGTATACCGAGAGAGAGAGAGAGAGAGAGAGAGAGAGAGAGAGAGAGAGAGAGACGGTATTAAAAGTCTCTAGCACCTCATCCTTTGCTATCTATTTTGCATACTACACCTAAATATCTTCTTGTGTGTGTTGCATAAATAACTGGAATATGGACACTGTGATGCTGGAGAGGGAATCTATCACAGTGTGGCACCGATATAAGCGGGCGACTCCTCTGGCTGGTGATACAAACGTCCATCAGCTCCCTCCCTGTCATCCCAATTGGAGGACAGTGGACTGCAGAATGAGGGCAGCTTTAGCCTGCAATCCACCGGATTCATATATCAGATGAACCTTGGGCTACAACTACTGCGTGACCATTGCCAGACACACAGGCGAATGTTAACGTAGCGAATGCAGAAGTAAACAGGCAAGGTAAAGGTGTTTGGGACCTCCATGTTAACAACTATACCTCCTAAGAAGCTTAACCCTTTCACTCCTCAGGTCTCGTAAAACATTGCCTGAACGTGACAAGGCTGAGTCTTGACCCCAAATTAATCCCTTCAACCCGGTGACGTATTTCGTTGCCTGTCTAATGCCAGACCATTTTACACAGATTTGGGGCACCGCTTGTAGTGAATGGGTTAACGAAGCCAACATCTAACCTTTTTAGTTCGAAAAGTGCCTCGAGAGGTGAATAGAATTATCTCAGAGTAGGAACAATAAGGTATAAATAATACCCTCCGACTGAAGTGATGTAGCTGACTGTACTAATGTTGAGGACCCATTAAGAGGACGTATGAAAGAAAACTCGTACAAAGTATACACACCGCTGTGTTCGCAGTCAGGTATGTTATTGAGGTACTGGAAGGCACAGTTAGTCCACACACCACAAAGCCAGTCAGGAGACAGAACGTGTGTGCTGGGCAATCCCCAGGTCCTGTCCTCCTCACTTACTGTTTTTTAACCAGTCCATACCACACTGACCGGCCTAATGTATGGCCCGGCCTGCACTATAGGTGCAGGGAATCTTGAACGAACGGTTAGACATTGTTGTGGTGACATACTCAGTGATCGCAGTGGTATTCCCTTTAGCATTCATGGAGCCCATTTTTTTTTTTTTCTTGTATATTATAATTTTGTGGTAGGTGTTGGCGACTATCATCCACTCACTTAATGTAGTGCTGCCTACTTCTTCCTTAGCCTTTATCATTCTTTCTGTGCCTGCCCTCCTCTCTTCCTATTTCTCCCATCTTTCCTGTCACTTCTTATTGCTTTTCTTTCCTTTACAGGTGGCTTTACATTGAGTGACAAGTCAAATGGTTTCCTGGAAGCCAAGAAACCATTTACAATGCCTGATGGTAACCATGCATCCAAACCATACGTGCTCCCTACGTGTCAACAAGTGGGTTGGTGGAGGGTTAGTGCCCCTCCCCGTAAAACAAGTAACTCAAAGTCAAATGGCCACCCCCTACGGGATTATGGCGTCTGGCAATAGATAGATACATATATTATAATTCTCATTAGCCACTTTTTGTCTCCCTTACTCTCATTGCCATACCTTCCCACATCTCACCTTTTTTTCTTTATTCTCCTACTTTCTTGCATCAAATTTATTTTTTATCCCTCTGCCATTTTCATAACCCTCGTCTCGTTAATGTTCTTGTATCCCGCATTTTTTAATTTTGTTTTTTCCATTTAGCATTCTCGTATCCCATGTTTTATTTTCACGTTTCCATAGCAAACACAACCATCTCCCACACCGATCCTCAGGCACCTTCCCCGACTCCCATACTCGTAGGTGTGGAATTACCTGGTTCTTTTCTGTCTTTACTTCCATAATTGCATCGGTATCCCACAGCTTCCTCTCTTACAACCCTTTTTCCTGCGCGCGCGCGCACACGCACGCGCGCACACACACACACACACACACACACACACACACACACACACACACACACACACACACACACACACACACACACACACACACACACACACACACACACACACACACACACACACACACACACACACATTCACTTTCTTCGCCGCCTTTATGTTAGGTCACGCGCTAAACAGAATGAGGGAAGGGAGGATGTGAGAATGATTTGAACACGGAAAAAATAATGACAGAGGAAAAGGAGGAAGTGAGATTATGATGAAAAATAGTTAAAAATCGAATGGGAGGGAATGCAAGAAGTGATGAGAATGGTCTGTGGGAAATAATAGTGAGCGAAGGAAAGGAGTGGGGTGAATAATAAAACGGGGAAATTGTGAAGTAGGAAGGAGCGCAAAGGATTAAAATGATGATGAATGTGATAAAATAGGTGAGATGGAGCGTGGCATTGAGGAGAGTTATGAAAAGTAGGTAAGAAGAAGAGAGGGGAGGGGGGGAAGGTTGTAAACGAGGAGAATGATGAGGTTTGATAAAATAGAATGAGAGAGAAAAAATAGCACGAGAGGAGAATGATGTTGGGGAAAATACTGTACAAAGGAAAGAGCGGAAGTGAGGGGAATAATAAGATACTGAAAAAAAAACAAATTAAGAGGCGGGAAATCTTGGGATAAGAATAAAGTAAGAGGAAGTGATGATAGACACTGAAGAGAGGGAGAGAGGAAGGAAGAGGACTGCGCTTCCTCCTTCCTCCCTTAGGGAAGGGAAACTTGGTTGGTCAGAAGAAAATTAAATGAGAGAGAGAGAGAGAGAGATGGGGGAGGGCAGGAAGTGGGGGGGGGGTAACAGGAAAAGGGGAGCTACATCGGTTAACAGAAAATTGGTCAGAGAAAGTCCTCCCTCCTATTTGCTGAAATTGAGATTGTTCCTGATGGGAGGATGGGAGAGGGGATCAGGGAGGGATAAGGAAGAGGGAGGGAAGGTAGGAGGGAGGAGGGAGGGAAGGTAGGATGAAGGAAATTAGAGAAAAAGAGTAAAGGAAGGGAGAAGAGGAGGGGAAAAGAAAAGAGGAATGGAGAAGGTAGGATTAGAGACAGGTAAGGAAGGGATAGGAAAGGTAGGGTGGGGGAAAACAAGGAAAGAGGAAGGGAAGAAAGAGAGGTTAGGAAAGGAAGAAATGGAGAGACGACTGGAGGTGAGCTGTAGGAAGGTAGGGATGGATAGGAGGGGAAAACGTAGGGTGAAGGAAAAATAAAGAAGGAAAAGGAGAGAGAACAGGAGGAAAACCTGGACAGCAGAGAAAGAGAAAATGGATTAGGAAGGAAGAGAAGACTATAGGATGAAAGATGGTAAAGGAAAGGGAAGAAAAAGAACAGGAGAGGATATGGAGCGGGAAAGATGAGAATTAAAAAAAAGGGGGGGGGGGAGAGACCAGGAGGGAAAACAGAGGACAGAGAAACGGAGAGGAAAGGAAAGGAAAAGAAGTGGAGAAGGAGGAAAGTTAGGTGAGTGAGAAGTGGAGAAGGAAAGATAGGGAGAGGAGAAGAGGAGGAGGAAAGATATGGGGGAGAGGGAAAGTGGAGAAGGAAAGTAATGGTGAGAGGAGTGAAGGAGGATTCGTAAAGAAGAGAGGAATGGAGAAGAAAGCGAATACGTGGAGGGCAAGAGGAATGAGAAGGAAAGGGTGAAGGAGAGAGGACTGAAGAGGGAAGGGAATGAAAAGACAAAGCTTAAAGTTAATAATGATGAAATGTTGGCGATAAAAAAATGTTGTTGGAGTAACTCAGCAATGCTATAGAGGCTAAAGCCATTGAGTTGTAGAGTTTTCCTGAACTGTGGGTGGGTTTAGAAGGCTGAGGGCTTTATTACTGTCATCATAAACCCGCTCTTGATTTTGTTCAGATGCGTGTTAATACAGTGAGGGAAAGAGAAGAAGAAATTAAGGGACAGGGTTATTGGGGAAGGGTATGAAGAAGAGAGGAGAGAGACAAGGTAGAGGTGATAAATGGAGGTAGTTGTAGTTGGATACGAATATATGTAAGAAGGGAAAGAGCACACTATAATGAAGAGGGTGAAGATGTGGTGAAAGAGAGGAGGAATCTAGAGAAAAAGGGAAGGAAGAAGAGGTACGGAAGACAGAGAGAAGAAAAGATAATAGGCAATGAGAATAATTAGAGAAACACGGAAAATTAAAGGTAGAGAGATGAAAAAGATAAAAAAGAAGGAGAAGGAAGAAGAGGTACGGAAGGTAATGTGAGGAAAGGATGATAGGCGAGAGAAAAAGCAGAGAAGCAGGAGGGAAAAGACGGTAGTTGTAAGAAAAGAGCAAGGAAAATTTAGAGTGAAAATGTATAGAAATGAAAAACGAGAAGAAAAAATGGTTAGATGCGAAGAGAGAAGAAAATGTAGGGAATCAGATTACAAGGAGTGAAAAGAATCTCCATTGAAAGAAAGAAAAAACGCGATAGAAGTAAGTTATTCCATTAGAGGAGGAGGGAAGGAACAAAGGATGAATTATTGACTGAAGGAGAGGATGAAGAAGGGAGAAAGAGATTGAAGGAAAGAACGATTGAAGGAAAGAAAAATTGGGGTAGGGAAAGATGGAAGGATATAAGAATGGAGAAAGGTGTAAGGAAATAAAAATGGAAGAGGAGAAAAAGGCTAGGAAGAAAGAAGTAAAAATGAAGGACGAATGGGATGGAAGGAAAGAATGAGTGATGAAGAGGAAGGAAAGATAGATGGAAAGATAAATGTGAAAAGATGGAAGAAGGAAGGTTGGATGGAGAGAAAAATAAAAGAATTATTTGGGAAATAGATGGACAGAGAGAAAGATGAATATAAAGAAACATTAAAGGAGAGAAAGATGAATGAAGGAGAAAGATGGATAAAGATAGGAGAAAAAAGATCCGACGGGAGAAAAATGGAGTGACTAAGTAAATGCATAAGAAAGTGGAAGGAGGAAAAAAAAAAGTCAGAAGGCAGAGGGGAGCAGTTTGCGAGGAAGAGGGAGAGGGGAATGAAGGAGAGAAATAATACAGTGAGAAGGATCGGGAAAAAGAAAGAGTGGAAAAAAAGAGCGAGAGAAGAAAGGTAGGAAAGAAAAAGGAAGTTAAAGAGGAAGAGTAGAAAGGAAGAAGAAAAGGATGTAGAATGAAAGTTAGAGAGGGGATAGGAAAGGGAGGAGGAGGAGGAGGTAGGAATGAGGAATGAAGAAGAGAGGGAGTAGGAAAGAGGAATGAAGAGGAGTGGAGAAGGAGGTAAGGAGGAGTAATGGAGAAGAGAGGAGGTAGGGGGAATGAAGTAAATAGTAGGGAGGAAGGTAGAGACAAGAGGTAGAAAAGAGAGGAGGTAGGGAGAGGAGGTAGGAAAGAGGAATGAAGGAGAGAGAAGGCATGAAGGAGGAGGGAAAAAAAGGAAGTTTCCGAGAGGAGATAGAAAGGGGAAATAAAGAAGAGAGCAGGGAGGAAGGAGGAGTGAAGGAAAGGAAGGAGGAACGAAGGAGACGAGGGAGGAAGGAGGAATGGAGGAAAGCAGGGAAGAAGGAAGGAAATTTGAGAGACAAGGTAGGACTGAAGTGTGAGAGAGGAAGAGCAAGATAATAATCAGTGAATGAAGCGGCACAAGTCCAAACTAACTTTTTAACCTAACAAAACTGGGGACCTGTGTTGCCACCTCTTGTTTCCCTCTTATTCCTTCTCCCTCTCATTCCTTCTCCCTCTCACTCTCCTCCTCCACCCACTCATTCTCCTCCACCACCCTCTCTCTCCTCAACCGCCCTCTCCCTCTCCTCCTTCACCCTCGCCACCACTTTTATCCTTCTCCTTCCCTCCATCTCTCATTTACTCTGTCTTTTTCCTTCTCCCCCCCTTTTTTCATTTTTTCCGTCTGACTCTTTCTTTCTTTGTTTCTCTCTTCTTTTTTTATTTTTGTGGTTCCTTCATCGTTACTCCCTCCTTTCTTCCTCCTCTTCCATTTTTTTTTTTTTTTGCCTCTTTCTCCTCCTCCCTCCATCCTCTCCTCTTCTCTCCGCCACCATAAATCATATCTTGATTTATATCGTTCTTTATAATATTGGATATCTGAATTTGTTTTGTGAATGTGTGTGTCCGTGTATATGTAATTTATATTAGCGTGTGTAAACTTGAGAATACATTTAGTTTAGGCTGTTTGCTGAGATACAAGTGGCATTAACCCCTTGAGTATCATGATGCTGTTTGGATTATACTCGTATATTTGGTCTCTCTCTCTCTCTCTCTCTCTCTCTCTCTCTCTCCACTTGTCTACCTGTATGTATATAATTCTTATCAACCAGGTGGAGGTTGTGCCCGAAGCTAATGAAAGTTGCATCTGACCAATATTCATCCCGGAATAGAAAGCTGAACCTGTCTTTTCAACTTTTGTGTTTTTACCTGACGAGCATCATGATGGTGGTGATGATGCTACTAATTTAGCCGCTTGGACGTGTCGTATTTTTGTAGGCAGAGTGAAATCGCGTGTCGTACTAGCCTGGAGTAAAGTACAAAATGTTTAAGGTGTCGACTCTAAAACAACGTAAATCTTTGTATGAGGTCATTATCTTCGCCTCGCCTTAACCGGAACAGATACACAGTTCGTAGTTGTTTGATCAAAGAGGCAACGGAGCCGAACATTGCTTTCACTGCATTGTGGGTGCTTAGGGTTTCTTGTTACAGGTCTGTTTTAATCCTTGATTAAAGTGATATTTTATTGATGTATTTTATTTATTTACTTTCTTTTTAATTTAAGCAAGATTTCATTCGCATCAGGCTTTTCTAACCTGTTCAGCTAAGATATATTTCCTCTGCAGATTAAAATAATTTGGAAGAAGTAATTGTCAGTTCTGAAGGGAAAAATGTCTGAAAGAATAATAAAAGCTGCAAGATATTATCGTAGTGAAGGGGTTGATGTTGTATTGGCGTGTACTTATCTCATAAATACCTTATATCGTTACGTACCGTACGTTGATTATTTTGTTGCACACACAGTCGGCAGTAAGTACCAGAAGAATATTTTGCTGAGTACATTCAGCAGTATATCATTTCCCCCAGTTGGGTACGACGGAATTTTACACTGAGCACGACGGCTCTTGTGATCACGGAATGGTGGGTAGGCTTGAGTTAATGGAGGTGCAGCGCGTGATTTTTTAATTCTTTACGTTGCCCGTCCTAAGGGTATTTGCAGACTGAAATATCCATCCTTCCATCAGCCATTCCTCTATTGCCCCCTCAGTAGCGTAGGGGACCGGAGATAAGATGGAATATTCTTATATATATACAGTAGTGTTACCAGTTGCTAGTCACAGTTTGCCATTATGCGAGCAGTGAACCTCAACCATCCCTCTGATGTAAACCCTTTTGAGCCGTATCCGATATAAGCGTCTTAAACTACCAAATCACCAGGCGTCCATATGATTTTTGGTTTTCACCCTGCGTATTAAGTGGTTTCCCTGGCTAAAGAAACAGTTTAATTTGTCTTTCACTATGGTCACTTGCAGGTAATATCGCAGCAAGTGAGTGGATGGTGAAAGCTGAACTGTACGTTTTTAAATATATAAAACCAGGAGGAATGTTCTCATCTTTTTGTTGTCGGTCGTATAATATTGTATAAGGCGTTGGTTGTTCAGGTACCTTTTTTTTTTTTCTGTACGTCAAGGTTGTTGGTTTTTATGAGGTGTGGTGCAAGGTTTCCCAATCAGCCTTCACGTTTTTACCCCACCTTATCCTTTACACCTTTCCCACACCCACACCCATCCTTTCACTCAATTAGGCTTTGTCCTCCCACCCTTCTTACCTCACCCACACCCGCCTCCTCTTTCGGTCCATACCCACACCCATATCCACTCCTTCATTCACTCCTTACCCACACCCACGCCGCCCACACCTACACCCACACTTACTCCCATACACACTTGTTCTCACACCTTCACTCACATATACCCCACATCACTCCCTTATTTACCCAGTCACACTCTCTCCAGTCTGGCCACTCATACACTCACGTCACCCACTCCCACTGCCTCACTTCACCCCCCCTCCCCTTATATCACCCACATCCACTCCCCCAAACAACCTCACACCCACACTTATTCTCACTCACATCTACTTCCTCATCACACTGTTGTCGAATCAAACTCTCTTCATTCTAGTCACTCATATTTTTCCTTACGAGTACATCGACTCGCTCATCCAACCCCCACAGTCACACCCACACCCACTGCCGCATCCACACTCAAACCCACAACTACGCCCACTCCCCCACGCTCCCCTACACCCACTCCCACATTCGTACCCATATCAACCTCTACTTCGTCATCACTCCCTCACCTCCACTCCAGCTTAACCGTCCACACTCACTCCCTCCCACTCCCCCGCCACTCACATGCCCCCTCCACTCACATCAACTATTCACCGGTGCTGGTAACTTGTGTCACACACACACACACACACACACACACACACACACACACACACACACACACACACACACACACACACACACACACACACACACACACACACACACACACACACACACACACACACACACACACACACACACACACACAGTTTTCAGGATTTACCATCGCGCCACTCCTCACTATTATTTACCATTTTTACTTCTAGCATCACCATAATTTTACTGCTTTACTATTTTACTTCATCCGTAGGTGGGAAGAAAGGTGAAGATGATGATGATGATGATTGCTTTTAATACAACCGATGTAGCCGTCACTATGTCCGTCTGTGTAAAATCGTCGTAACAGCTACAATACACTTACTTATCCCTGAACTACAATACCATAACGACAACAGCCACAGCCGTCACTCTCAATAGTTTTACCTTTTACGACTAACTATTGACTAATCTATCACAACGGGTACTCCTTATATACCTATGGTTGCTAACACTAACATACAACTACAGCAACCCTCACTGTTTGTACTTTGCTGATGGAAATAGTACCATTACGAGGAACGACACAAGTTTCAGAGCCTTTCTCAGTAAATATGCACTTCAAGATCTATCTCTGTCTCGCTGTCTGTACTTCAGTCTGTACCACGATCATAACAGCCGCGATTATGATCATCAGTATCTCACCATTACGTCCTCAACACCACATTTGAGCTTTCTCCATCCATGTCACTGCCACGACCATAACAGTGATTACGACTACGACTACCACCACAACCACCATCAGTGTGTCAATATAATATCCACCACACCACCCGCTCTCACCATCTCTACCTCTACTTCTCTCACTATCACAACCAAGACAGTAACGACGACCTCGGCTACTCTCACAATCACCATCAGTGTCTCACTTAATATAGCATCTACCACACGAACTACCCTTACTATCTCTCTCTCTACCCCTGTCACTCCCACGACCATAATAACGTCCACCACAACGACCATGACTGTCACCAGGAACTCCTACTACAGCTCCATCTACGATAATAGTCTCTTTCATCATCGCATCCACTCTCGCTATCACCCCCACAGTAGCTGTTAACCCTTTGAGGACAGCGGGATGCCCAGGGATGCTATCTCCTGTACCGTAAGTGAAATAGTGTGAAGTTGGCAGGAATAAATACGACGTCATTTTGCAGGTTAAGGAGACTCCCTCGTTCATTCGCTTTTTATATGCGGGAGTTTCTCTAGGATCAGCCCTATCCTTCAGTCTCACTAAGGATTTTAGGAAACGAGGTGCTTCAGTCCCGTAGACTTTTTGCAGCTTCAGCAAAGCTACACCACACCACAGCACACCAACCCACACCAAACAGCGTTGCACCACACCACACCACACCACACACACCTAACCACACGCCGTACCACACCACACCATATAAAACTTTCCCTTCCACACCATACAACAAGTGCATTATCGAAAGGGCCTCGAAGCTCCAGCATATAGCAGTTTTGTAACTGTTTCGCATATTTCTCTCTCTCTCTCTCTCTCTCTCTCTCTCTCTCTCTCTCTTCCTCCTCTGATCCTTTTTTTGGACTATTTTTGCATCTTCATCGTCTCTCCTTCCTCCACTCTGTTTTATCCTTCATCTTTCCGTCGTTCAACTTTTCCTTCATCCTTATTTTTCCTGTCATCTCTTTCCATCAGCGCTTCCCCCTCCTTTTTTTCTGTCTTTGCTTTTTTCTTTTACATTTGTCTGTCTGTGTGTCTGTCTGTCTGTCTGTCTGTCTCTCTCTCTCTCTCTCTCTCTCTCTCTCTCTCTCTCTCTCTCTCTTTCTCAAGTTTTACTTTACATCGCCCTGCTCTTTCCCTGATTTCCCTTTCCAACTTAGTTTTCATTTCTCACCTTTCTTCTCTTCCTCTCACCCTTCCCGCCTCCCTCCCTCCCTCCCTTCTTTCTTTCCTCCCTCCTCCTCCTCCGCGTTCCTCTCTTCCTCCCTTTTTCATCCTCTCTCCTCCTTCCCTCCCACTTTCTACTTCCCCTCCCCTCCCCTCACCTCTCCTGCCCTCCCCTCTCCTCCTCTACCTTCCCCTCCCCTCCTCATTCCTCGCTTCTAACCTTCTCTCCGCAGCCTTCCTTTCTTTCATTTCATTTTTAACGTCTCACCTTTCCCTTTCCACGTGTTATATTTACGTTTCCCCCTCCCCCCCCCTTTTTTTTTTCACCGTTCTGTCTTTCCTCCCCTCCATTTTTCTTTCATTTCCTTCTGTGTTTCATCTCCTCATCCTTTCGTCAGTCCCTCCCTCCCACCTGCCTCTCTCCGTCAATCACTTTCCCCCTTTTTTCTTCCCTCCCTCCTCCATTTGTTTCCCTGTCTCTTTCTCTTTCTTAACCCCATTTCTCCTCTCTCTCTCTCTCTCTCTCTCTCTCTCTCTCTCTCTCTCTCTCTCATTTTTTCATGTTTCATTCTTTATTCCTTTCTTTTTGCCTCCCTGTTTTCCTTTTTCCTGTCTCCCTTCCTCCCTTTCATTCTTTTCTCTGCCTTCCTCCTTTCCTTTTTTCTTGCTCCCTCCCACTCTTTCTCCTGCCTCCCACCTTCCCTTTCTCCCTTTTCTACCCACCTGCCGCCGTCCCTCCCTTCCTCCTTGCTCCCTTGGCCTGCCTTCCACCTTCTCTCTCCCTCTTGCTGCCTCTCTTCGTTTTTTCTTATATCCTACCTCGTTTTCTGCATTCATCCTCCCTTTGTTCCTTTTCCTGCCTACCTCTGCCTCCCCTCAGAGGGCTCACACGGCTCAATCAAGCCAACGAGGCGGTGACACGGCGTGGGTGAGGCAGACAGGCAGGCAGGCAGGCAGGGGGATTTGAGGAGGGAAATGAAGGGATGTAGGGTGGGATTAAAGGGAGTTAGGGAGAAAGGCAGGAAACAGGCAGAGGGAGGTTAGAGGAAGCAGGATAAAGGTAGGTAAAGAGGAAAGAAGGCAATGGGGAGATTAGGAGGAGGTAGGGGGGGAGGAGGGGAGATTATAGGGACAGGGAAGGAGATCAGAGGGAGGGAAGTTGAAGGGAGGCATGGATGGAAAAAAGAGGGAGGCAACGTAAGGTAGGGAGATTGGAAGAGGCAGGTGGGGAGGTAGGGTACAAAGGAAAGCAAAACAGCAACTGACCTTATGGTCCTTTCGAGGCTGTTTGTTATAGAGGAGACTGTGACTACGAGATCTAATTCTACATGCTAAAGGACAAGGACAGTAAAGCAAGAAGGCTCCCCCCACCCCCAAACCCTTCAGTTAAAACTGGCAGGAATCGGTGAAAAAAACCACCATGCAGCATGGAAAAACTTACATGGAAATTTTATAGGAAAGACTGAAAGGAAAAGTTTCATTCTATAATACTTTATCTATAAGCTACCAGTTTGAATAACCTGTAGAGAGAGAAGCAGGTTGTAGATAGAAGGGAGGTTGGCAGAGAGGGAGAGGCAGATGGAATGAAGTATGTAGGGAGCCAGGGAGGAAGAATGGGGGAGGGAGGAAGAGAGCATGGAGAGAGAAGAAAAGAGACAGGCTAAGAGGCAGTAGTAAGAAAGAAAGGAAGACTAAGAGAAAGGAGACATACGGGGAGGCAGAGAGACAGGGGGATTAGTGAAGGGCAAGGTGAGTGGTGGGAGGGAAGGAGAGAGGAATATGAGTGGCAGGGAGATAAGGGGAAGGGAGGGAAGGGGATTAATGGAGGGAGGAGAAGCTGGCAGGAGAATTGAAAGAGGGATATATATATATATTTGTGTGTGTGTGTGTGTGTGTGAGAGAAAGAGAGAGAGAGAGAGAGAGGTGGGCACTGGGGGGGGAGGGGAATACAGTAGGAAAAATGAGACGCAAATAAGGAAGTAATGAGTTTGAACAGGTACAAAAAGAAGACAAAGAACAGTGACAATTATGAATGAGGGAATGAATAAGCAGCGCCACACCGACAACACTGAGAAAGCTAAAGATAGAAATGACAGAAGAGACAAGCAGGCGTTAGACGAAAACAAAGAGAACGAAGGAATTTGGAAATAAACTGTTTAATTATGGACGAAATGAGTCACGGGGCGTACTTTACAAGTGACGTTGTAGTCGTCATGAAAAGATAATACATAAACACATTGCTCGGGTTCTCTTAAAGCATCGTTCACACCTTAGCGAATCCCAGCCCTCCTCTTTAATGGCCTGCTTCTCCTGTGTCTCTATCGTATTGTTTGCTGTCATTTTTTTTACTACTGTATTTAGGGGGAGATAAAAATTAAAGAAAACGGTTCTTATGGCGTAGCAGCAAAGGTCATTGCGGAAGAGGAGGGGGAACGGAAGATGAGGATCAGTAATAGTGACCAGAACGCCGAGAAAATCATCATCAGTAGTAGTAGTAGTAGCAGTAGCAGTAGCAGCGGCAACAGTAATAATGGTAATGGTGGTAGTGGCAGAGAGAGAGAGAGAGAGAGAGAGAGAAGGGGAGGGAGACAGGTCACGAGATGTTCCGTTACCTGAGGTCAGATGAGGCTGCTTACGCTGACCCTTACACGCTCACACAAACACACACACGGCACGCACACACTTATATCCACGCACACACCACCATACACGTTCATATACCTACACACCTTCACGTACACATGCACCTACGCACATGTAAACCCTTACATGAACACGCGTGTAGTGTGTATCTATCTATCTGTTTATGTCTGTACATACATACGCACATACATCAGTACATTCGTAAATTCATACATACATACATATATACATGCATACATATTCATATATACATGCACACGTATACATATAAAATACATACATACTGTATATACCTACATACATATATACATGCACACATATATACATACATGCATGCACACAAATACAGTACATACGGTATATGCGTGCATACATATAAACATACGTACATATATAGATTATATATGTATATATATTATATATTTTATATATATTATATACATACATGCATACATAACTTACACATCTATAGCATACACATACACAACTTTGCAGGTACCCTCCCCCCCCCCGCACGCACACACAAGAACACAAGACACCTTCACGGATATACGCACATACACTCTCACAGTACATTAGTTAGTCACGCAGTATTCACAAGCAGCGTACCGACGCACACAGTAGACGAGAGAGAGAGAGAGAGAGAGAGAGAGAGGTAATAGCCAAACAAACAGAAGGGATCGATTAGTATGTAGGTTTTTCACACACACACACACACACACACACACACACACACACACACACACACACACACACACACACACACACACACACACACTGGAAATCCTGGTCATCGTTTTTATGTAAAGGTGTATTTGAAGGTCCAGGGCTGACCTTCCTCGGGTAATTTCTTTTCTGTTTTTTTGTCTTAACCTCTAGCCTCACTCTCCCCCTCTTCCCCCCTCTTCTTCTCCCTTTCCCCCTGTTTCTCTCCTCCCCCCTCCCTCCTACGCTTCCTTACTCCCCAACCATTCCATCCTCTCCCTTCCTTCCCTCCCTTCATCATTCCTTCCTTCCTTCATTCTCTTCCCCTCCGCCTCCTCTTTCTTCATTCCCTTTCTTCCCTTACCCGCTTTCTACTTCTTCCTCAGCTTCCTCCTCATCCTCACTCCATCCCTTCTTCTTCCCACATGTATTAATTTCTTTCGAGTAAAGCTATGATAGTCTTAAACTCTGCCAAGAAACGAATCACAAGAATATGGCACATAATTTGATATATTAGTGTATTAGCTACATTTATTCAACCAACACCAGTTGCTTTTCTAATAATTTTCCTTTTCTAATCAAACTTATCTTTTTTTATCCTACCCTTACAGACTTTCCTATGCTTACACCCTGGCCTTTCCATGCTTTCCCATTTCAGCGTGTGTGTGTGTGTGTGTGTGTGTGTGTGTGTGTGTGTGTGTGTGTGTGTGTGTGTGTGTGTGTGAAGCCTCCTACCAGTGACGTCATCGCGTATAAACCCCCTCTTAATTAACCAGGTGAGATTCAGTGCTCATAAAGACACCTGTTCACCTAACGCCCTCATACATTATTTTCGTACATTTTTGTGCGAGATTTTCATACATTTTGCACGTTCCGTATTTACCTTTAATTTTCATTATCCCGTGTGTTCAGAGACACACTCTCTCTCTCTCTCTCTCTCTCTCTCATTAGTTTTGGTCACATTCTGTAAAATTCATTAGGTAAAATTCTAGTAAGTAACAACACGGATTTCCACACGTAAAAACACCGAGGCTTGAAAATACACACACACACACACACACACACACACACACACACACACACACACACACACACACACACACACACACACACACACACACACACACACACACACACACCACATCACATGGTCTTATAACGCCATGAGAGAGAGAGAGAGAGAGAGAGAGAGAGAGAGAGAGAGAGAGAGATTGGAAGGACATTTGGAGAAGGGAAGGAAGGGAGCAAGAAAGGAATGAAGGTGGCTAGATGGAAAGGAAGGGAGAGAGAGAGAGAGAGAGAGAGACAGACAGACAGACAGACAGACACAGATGGAGATGTAAACTGACAATGGATGGAAGGAAAGGTTAGTGTAGGAGAGAAAGAAGGAAGAAAAATGAAGCTGATAAGGAAGGAGGAGAGATGGAGGAGGAAAGTAGAGAAGGAACTAAGGAAGGAAAGAAGGAGGGACTGGGAGAGAGGGGAGATCAAGACAAGAGAGAGACAGAGTGGAAAGACTGAAGGAATAGAGAAACTGAGGAATAGAAAGGAGTGAAGCAAAGAATGATATATAGACTGGGAGAAAGAAACAAAGTGAGAAAAAAAGGCAGCTGTGTAGAAGAGGAAGGAAGGAATTGAGGGAGAGAGAGAGTTGGAAGGTGGGAAGGGCCTGAATGGGGTAAGAAAGAGGAGAAATGGAAAGAGGAACTGAGAGGGAGGAAAAAGAGAGATGGAGTGGGAGGTGGAAAAATAGGGAATGGGATGGTGAAGGGAATGAGGGATTTTTGTGAAAATTTGTTACAGAGAGAGAGAGAGAGAGAGAGAGCCAATAAGCTGAATTGTTTGGTTAACTGTAGTGTAGTGTTGAGGAGAGAGGGAGAGAAAGGAAGGAAGGAAGGAAGGAGAGATGGAGACAAGAGGAGGGGGGAAGGAAGAAGATAAAGGATGACATAAAACACACACACACACACACACACACACACACACACACACACACACACACACACACACACACACACACACACACATACACACACAGGCCAACTTTCTAACGGGATTATGCACCTAAGTAGTCGGCATGTAAATGCTTTGTATTCATTGCTTTGTGTGTGTGTGTGTGTGTGTGTGTGTGTTCTAGGTGCTCGTGTTTATGCATTCAAAGTTACCGGTACGTGTCTGTGTGCATAATCTTTTGTGTGCGTGTGTCTGTGCTCGTGCGTGTACGTTAATGTTAGCGTGCGTGTGTAGGTAGTAATGAGGGCTGAGCGGAAATAATTAGTTGATTAAATATTGATCATGCTTCACTATCATAAGCACCTGGTCTACCCCCGCCCCCTTATCTCCACCCCTCCCTTTTCCTTCCTCTTTCTCTTTACTTCCCTTTTACTTTCCATTCATCCTTCTTACTACTATATTCCCCCCCCCTCTCTCTCTCGCTCTCTCTCTTTCTCCTCATTCTCATCCTTCTCATCATCCTCATCCTTTCCCCCAGTTCGTTTTCAAACCTCTTCACTCTTCCCCATCTCCTCCTTTACTCTCACCTGTCTTTTCACCCTTCACTTTTTCTCTCATCACCCCTTTCCTCTTCTCCATTGACCTCTTTCCTCTTCTCCATTGACCTCTTTCCCTTCCATCTTCTCTTCCTCTTTGCTATCTTTTCTCTTTTCTCACTTCTCTTTTATTCTTCACTCTCTTTCCTCTTCTCCTTGTCTTTAACTCATAAAATACATACCATAGTGAAAACCTACCCAATAACAAGCAGGTTTAAACAATCAGTTGTGTATTTTGTGTCATCACCTGTATTTTGTCTTCTCCCCGTATCTCTACTTTCTTCCTTTTTTCTCTTAGCACTTCACTTAAGCCTTTTTCTTCTTCACTTTCGTCCTCTCTCTTTTCCTCCATTCTTCTCCATAGTACTTTTACCTCTTTAGTCTTTTCTTCTCCATTTCTTCTCCCTCCACTCACCTTAGACACCCTCCCTCTTCATCTGTTTTATATTGTTCACCCACGTAACTTCCCATCTCCTCTCCTCTCCTCTCCCTGCCTTCTCCATTTCCTCACATTTTCCCCTCTCGTCTCCCCTCTTCTTGCCCCTCCTCCTCCTCTTCCACCTCCTGTCTCGTTTTCTCTCCTCGCCTCAAAACCCTCCATTTCCTCTGATCAGTTAACTTTACTGCTCAATAATCTCTTCCTTTACCTCCCGTTACTTCACCTTTCCCCTCACTTGTCCCTCTCCCTCTCAAACCCTCCAGCTCCTCATCCCCTTCCCCTTTCCTTCCCCCTCCCCTTCCCCTTTCCTTCCCCCTCCCCTCTTCCCTCTGTTTCCTCCTTAAACACCCGTCTCTCTTTCCTCGTCTGTTACCTCTTCACCCAAAGGCTCTTCCTATCCTCTCCCTCTCCATTCCTTTTCCGTGTATCTCTCCCCTTCTCCCTAACTTTCCTTCTCCCCTTCCCTTCTTTTCCTCTCCTCCTCCTCCCTTTCCTCACATCTCATCTTTTCTCGTCTCTTGTCTTTCCTCAATCTTTCTCTGATCTCCATTTGCTTTTCTCTCGTTTCCCTTCCATATTTTGCTTTCCGTGCATTCTTGACTAATACCGTAATTAACATTCTGTCTCTCTCTCTCTCTCTCTCTCTCACACACACACACACACACACACACACACACACACACACACACACACACACACACACACACACACACACACACACACACAGTTGAATGCAGACCACGCACCAAGCAATCTGAGGGGGGATTACTCTTACCGGTGTGTGTGTGTGTGTGTGTGTGTGTGTGTGTGTGTGTGTGTGTGTGTGTGTGTGTGTGTGTGAGAGAGAGAGAGAGAACTACACTTGGCAAGAGGTCAGTTGCACATGGAATAACGGTCAGGTGAAAAGACATACGAGAGAAAGCGTACAGGTGAAAAGCCGTATGTGGAAAAAACGCACACATGCATGTAGTTTACGTACAGGTGAAAGATACGTACAGAGAAAAATAAGTGCCCTGGTGAAAAATATATACGGAATGAAAGACGTACAGATGAAAAAATGATTGTATAGGGAAAAGAAAGTAATGGGTGAACAGCGTGCAGGCAAAAAAAAAAAAAAAAAAAAAAAAAAAAAAAAAAAAAAAAAAAAAAAAAAGAGGGGTCAGAATTAACGTACATGGGTATATGGTACAGCCGACCAAAAAATTACTGGTACTCATTCACGCGAAACATTCTGACACCACCAACGATGATTGCTGCATTATTCCCACTGGCTCCATTTTATTGATTTATTTTTTTAAAGATTGCAGTATAGCCAATTTCCATCATGTTTATAGGAAGTATTTATTATATGTAGTTTCACATGAACGTATATTAGTGTTTGGGGGACATCACAAGCTGTAGTGATCATTTAGGGTGTCAGTAGACCCCTCATAAACTTTTTTTTTTTTTTCTTAAATCGAATGTACAGTTGCCCGCAAGAGTTCCTTTCCTCTTCTTTTCGCTCAGTAGCTCATAACATTGTATTAGTTTTGTAGTGAAAAATATTTGTAACTATTAGGCCCACCAAACAAAGTAAAGTGACTGCATGCCACTTCAGCCAAACTAGTACGATGCTGTGGTTTACGGTAAGTCAGGATGGTGAACGGAACTGTCATAGGGGACTGTGCCTGCTATCGTGACGCCTCGGAGGTGGAGGGGGAGTACGCGGCGGAGTGACAGGTTTTGAGTTACGCCTCGAGTGCTGCTGTGAGGGTGAAGGTAACGGTGAGGTAGAAGGAACAGGTTTTCAGTTAAATGTGGAATGGGGATTTTCAAGGATAAGTACACATTATCATCTGGACATAAAAACCAGTTCTCTCTCTCTCTCTCTCAAGAATATATCTGTAATAGATGACTGAACATTTTATCATGAGAATTATACGTTTACAATGTATTTACTAGGCCAGATAAAGGCAGTAGTGATCATTAAGTTGTGCTGGCAATGGGCATCAGCAGAGGTCACGGTTGTTGAGGTCAAGGTCATTTGCTGTAGAACAAGTTTACCAAGTTTTTTTTTTTTTTTTTTTTTTTTTTATAATCTGATGGAAAATTGTTATAGCGCGTCCCGATCAGGCCAAACGAGTTAAGGTAACGAATTAGTTGCCTTGGGGTCAGGGTCGTAATTCTGGGTGGGGGGAGCCACAGAGTGTGACCCCAGGCCGGTCTGATGATCCCTCGCAGGTCATGTTAGATTTTACACACACACACACACACACACACACACACACACACACACACACACACACTCAAAGGAAGTTCTTTTTTTTTAGTGATGTCAATGAAAGGGAATAAACCTGATGTGTATATATATTAGTGATGAAAATGAGCGAGAACAAACCTGATGTGTATGTAATATCGGCTTTGAAGTTTGCAACATTGGATTTTTTTGTGCCATACAGTATCGCATGAAAAATGAGGACATGAAATTATATTTGGTTTTCATTGCAGAATTGCATAAGTAACACATTTCGTTGTTCAGGGCAGCATATCTCCCCATCCCACCCGAGGTCCCACTCACTTGATAAATACACCTCTGATTAACCCCTTCAAGCGAAGGACGTATTATGTATATTGTTGCAACCTTCAGGCGATATTATTCAGCTTAAAGAAGGAAATCAGTTTGTGAAATAATTCATAGATACTGCTTGTAACACCGTCACTAGAGTTAACAATGAAGGTGGGACGAGTAAGAAAAAATAATTCACCGAACAGAAAGGATCAAGGTGTTGACATATCTCTAATAAATTGTGCTAATTTTCCACACTTAATTCATAATCTCTAATGCCCACAAAACAATGGTGTGGGAAAGATTTAAAAAATGGAGACTGAGGTACCATAGCAGTGAGAGAACTGTCATTAGAGTACCTAGTGAAATCATTTGCAGTCATTCTCAAAATCGTGACTTAACCTCACAAAAATTATCCTACCCCAGGCTTGTAAAAGGCACAAAGCAGCGATTCAAAGAACTCCGCATTACAGATGAAAATACTTTTACCATTGTAGACATAATACTAAGAGACTTTTGGTATTACTCAAAATTGTTTACGGATTTTGACCTGACATTGACATCAAGGTCAAGATCATTCATATAATGCAGATCATGTTCACTCATGGCCCACTACATTTCCACCGAGTTTGGTAAAAATCGGCCAAATACTTTCTGATCTAGCTTTTGCAGTCATGAGCTGTCCATTTTGGTTTTCTTCAATGTCTCAGAAAGTATTTGTTGAATCTCAGTATCAGTACCCAGGTACACTAGTACCGTATACTGTATGTTGACGACTACATACTAGAACATTTGCAGGGCAGTCGATTCAGTAGTTTTGGCTGTGCAAGAGAGCAAAAATTGAAAGTATAACATAGAGGGCGCTAGTGCCAGGAAAAAAAAAATTGTATTCCAAAAGAAGCCTGTAACCAAGATATATCACTCTTGAAAAGTTGAAGTCCCTGTCTCGAACGGTATTGGAATGCCAATAGTGTGTGTATATATATATATATATATATATATATATATATATATATATGTATGTATATATATACATAGGCTTCGTCCCCCCAGGAAAGGGAGGTATATATATATATATATATATATATATATATATATATATACCTAGGCTTCGTCCCCCAAGGAAAGGGAGGTAGCCGAGACAGGACGACATATATATATATATATATATATATATATATATATATATATATATATATATACCTAGGCTGCGTCCCCCAAGGAAAGGGAGGTAGCCGAGACAGGACGACATACTCCCCATCTATATATATATATATATATATATATATATATATATATATATATATATATATTCCTAGGCTGTGTCCCCCAAGGAAAGGGAGGTAGCCAAGACAGGCCGACACACTCCCCATTTACTCATCCATTCAAACACGTTCATTCGCATCTTAGCCCCAAAAGGGAGAAGGGACAGATCCACATCGCTCTACACCGCACAAGGGTCAACTGCGCAGTGCAATCAGTGACATCCACATCAGGGCCCGACAGCAGAGCTGGTTTACCCCTGCCACATCAGAATAGACCCATCCCTTTACCCGCACCTGACCTGACTAGGTGATCAGACCAATTGCGGGAGAATATCCCATCAGGGCTGCGTCATCATTTATTCATTCACAATTTCTCCATTTATTTCTGTCACGCACAGCCACTCTTCCTTGCTCAACAGACATCCCTCTCACATCCAGCGCTCTCTTCACACTGTCCATCCATCCTATTCGTGGTCTCCCTCTCAGCCTTAAACCTCTCACATCAGATCTAGTTATCTTTTTCACCAATCGCTCATTATCCATTCTCTCCATATGCCCAAACCATCGCAACACCGTCTGCTCAACTCTACCAGCCATCTCCCGAACAACTCCAGTTCTCCTTCGCACTTCATCATTTCGCACTCGATCCATACGCGGCACTCCACACATACTCCTCAGATACCTCATCTCCATTACATTCAAACTTTTCCTCTGTGTTTCAGCCCCATATAATGCAGTCGGTACCACAGCACCCTCGCCTTCTCTTTACATCCGTTCTAAGCTAACGACATCTAAACACCTTTTTCATTCCTCCAAGCACCTTACCTACTTCAATCATTCTAAACTTCACATCTGTATCTATTCTTCCATCCACAGCAACATGTGACCCTAAATGTTTAAAACACTCTACATATATATATATATATATATATATATATATATATATATATATATATATATATATATACACATACAGTATCATTAAAAGCTCCACAGAATGTTGGGTTCTGAATAATGGTGATAATAATAATAGTAATAATAATAATAATAATAATAATAATAATAGACCTGCAGGCTACAGTGACCGGCTCTAAGCGAACCAAGCATTGGCAGTGACTGGAGGTGAGTTTCGACACTAAAAGCCATTTCTATATGGAGGTTCTCCAGTGCATCATTCCACCCAAGAATCATGGTCCTGGCTTAATAATCTTCGACGCCATAGCATTCATGTGAGCAAGGTCGTAATTTCAGCACTTTTCATAATTTCTACACTTGATGACCTTTGACCTCTGACATGGCGGATATGGATTTTGCATGTACGAAGCACACTTGTAGTATTCATTAACGTCTATAAGCATGCAAAACTTCATTCAGCTGCATCCACCCGCTGTGGAGCTGGGGAAATTGAAATTCACAGAATGGCCCACCAGAGGTTCAACTTTTAGATGGTGCTGCCAGCGACTGGAAGTGAGTTTCAAACTGCCATTTTTGTATGGAGGTACTCCAGTGCAATATTCCATCCAAGAATCGTGGCCCTAGCTTAATAATCTTGGGAGCCTATAGCTATTTAACTGTTTTGGCATTTGATGACCTTTGACCCCTGACTTGGCCAAGGCAGCGCATAGGTCTGCGATAGAAAGTTGTACTATTCAGTGTCTATAAGCATGCAAAGTTTCATTCAATTCCATTGAGCTGCTGGGGAACTGGGGGGCATTTTTGAAAACTGGTACTGGTTGCTAGGGACGCTGAGGCCAATCTTCGCAGGGTTGCCACTCGAAACTACAGGAGAGAGGGGGTGGAAAATGCATGGCATATTTTCGATAGGGAATGACATAAAGATTATGCCTAAAGAAGTTAGAGCTTTCTGCACCGTTAGTAATGCTTATACAGCTCAAAACGCGAAAATACGAAGAAAGCGGGTTTTCGGCCGTTGCTAGCCAACGAGTAATTGCCTAGGAACCAAAACCTTGCAGACACAACCAGGTCATAGGCTGGTCATTGTGCCCAAGTTTGGCCAGAATCGGTTAATTTCGAAGGGCACAAGTGCCTACCAGAGTTGAACAAGCAAGAAAGAAAGAAAGAAAGAAAGGAAACGTGACTAACAGCAAGGACAGCTTGGAGCTGGCCATTATTAATAAATGGTGGTGTGATGGTATCGTGTACAACTTGTAGCCTACGTGTGTCCCACGTTTAGAGTTCATGACTCATGATGAACATTTTGGGGTAAGGGACTGTATAGGGAGGCTGCCAAAAATCGAGCAGGATGGAGAGCCGCCATTAGGTGACCAAGGCCGACGCATGCAAGGATGTTGAAGCCTTTATAAATGAAACGAAATAATAATAATAATAATAAGAAGAAGAAGAAGAAGAAGAAGAAGAACCAACACACCATAAAACTGTCGAAGGACAGTTTTGGTAAAGTAAAACTTCCCACAGCCATTGCCGACTAGAAGCCAAGTTATGAAGGGATCTTGAGGCCAAGTCACAGTCTGTGAATCCACCAAGTCTGGTGGCTTTAATGCTTCATGGAAAATTAGGTGACATCTGGAATATCTGGAAAAGTCCCAGTTTTTGACCCCAGGCGGGTCAGGGTCACTGATCTTGTGCACGTCACCTCACGTCATCACAGTCTGTAAGTCCACCAAGTTTGGTGGCTCTAGCATTATTCTTACATGGAATATGGTGATATCCGGAATATACTGGAAAATCCCAATATTTCATCCTAAGTGATCTCGGAGGGTAGTTATCCGATTAAGATAATATTCCTTTCAGAAATGCTCCCCGGCAAGGGGTATATGCTATAAAAATTTCAGCTTTCTAGCTTAAATGGTTTCTGAGATAATGTCAACTGTTTGTTTGTATGTTTGTTTTTTCGAATAATATCCGGAGATTCGGTTAACCAATTTCCTTCTAACTTTGCCAGATGAAGCGGACAGCTGGGGGACTGAGCTGACAATATTCGAAGGCTCGAGACTAAATAGCCTCCAAGTAATGGCCATTTACTTTTCGATAAAAAATAATAATAATAAAAATAACCATAATGATGAGGATGATGATAATGATAAGATATTGACGAAAACAATAAAACCTCCCACAGGGATGTGGGATGTTTTATTAATAATGATAATTTTAATATTCGTAGCACACCTAAGAGCATTGGCTTTACAGTGACCTTAGCTGCAGCTAAGAGAGTGAGGTCGAGTGGGGGACAAGTGAGGAGGGGTTGAGAGGGCTGAGTTCTACCAACTTGTGGCCTGTGCTTCTGAGCATGATTGATGCTGTCTGGTTTACCAAGCTTACCTCACCACCACCACCACCATCCGGGCTTCTTTCCAACCTGGTACCAACGCACCACAGAATTCAAGCTGGCTAACAGCTTTGACAGCTAGAACAATGGTAGCAGTTGAGTAACATCATCATCTCTACTTTCCACTTATAAGATAGGGTGAGGTAGGATTTAGTAACGAAAAGAGAAATCATATAACAGAACAATCAAACAGCATGAACAGCGAAATGGACCACACAATTCACACCTCCACGAGTTCGAAATCTACCTGTACTTCACAAACAAAACAATCTGCATATATATATATATATATATATATATATATATATATATATATATATATATATATATATATAGATAGATAGATAGATATAGATATAGATAGATAGATAGATATATTCTGAATTGATGGTCTTTGTTTATGGTACACCTAGTAAATAACTGATCGTGGTCACCTGTAAAGTTATTTAATGTAAGACTGGCCCAATTCACGAAAAAAGGGTGGGCTTCCGGTGAGTCGTAGATTGCCATGCTAGGTTACGTGAGGTTGGTAAGGCAACTCGACTTTTACAAAAAATAGGATCTGCATCTGTGTATCGCATCCGGAAACTATCTCTCCCTTGTGATATCGAGGGAGGGGAGGGGGCGCACGTTATGGACATTGTTGCATAAGTAAGTAATATTTTAGAAGCAAAAATTTCCATGTTGCTTAGTCGGAGAAAGATAAGGGTACGCTCAGATTTCTTCCCGGAAGATTGTTCTTGTGATTGTGAAACTTTACCGCTCTCTTAGAACATTGTGCACATTATCCTGGTTGGGTGTTTCTCTGCTTTAAAAGGCCTTAATGTATACATTGCCTGGGGTGAATTATATATATATATATATATATATATATATATATATATATATATATATATATATATATATATATATATATATATCTCCCATTGGAGCCTAGTGTCCACAGGACTGGACAGAACTGGGAATTTTCAAACCTTAATAAAGTAGGGAACCCCCGGGTAGGGACCTATGAGTTTCGCCACTATGAGCCGATAGGAGGAGGGCGGTACGCTTAGGACCCTCCCGGATCAGTGCCACGCCCAGCAACCCTGGGATCCAGTGGGTTAATGGCTGGCAAATGTATCAGTTTATATATATATATATATATATATATATATATATATATATATATATATATATATATATATATATATATATATATATATATATACATGTAATATGTCAAGGAAAAGGGAAAGCGAAAAATGTGCCGATTGCTTTCGTATAATCACATTTTCACTGTTCTCCCCTGACAATGTAATCACTCGAAAACGCTCGGAACATCTTCGTCATCCCCCTTCTTAGTGGATATTGGCATTTCTATGAATCACGCGTAACCAGGTGATTTATTACATATGTGTAATGTGCATGTGTGTGCTATATTTGTACATGGTACATATGTCCCAATTCTTTGTATTTCTGTGCAGTAACCGGCAGGCACCACAAGTTACCTGATTACTCTTTGTACCCCAACGGGACAGGATAGCGGACCCTCTGTCCCTCACCACCCTCACCCCCGTCCCGAACTGCCGGACAGGGGCTAACTCACCTAACTTTTGACTGCGAGCTGAACTAACTTAAGGCTAATAACTTCTCCTAACTTCTGGCAAGATTTTGGCAAGTTAGGCAGGCGGTGTGAAGTTTGTGAGGGGAAGGGGCGGGGGAGGAAGGCGGTCGGCAAGAGGGGAGAGGTGCGAAGGAGGAGTGGGAGAGGGGAGGGAGGAGCGGAAGGAATGTGGGTGGGCGAATTATGAGGTGAAACGAAGGCAGTTTGGGGAGGAGAGGAAGGAACAGATAAGGTGGGAGGAGGGAAGGAAGTTTAGATGAGGGAGGGAGGAAAGGAGAGATAACAAGGGAAGGAAGAGGAGAGAGGGGGGGAGGAGAGAGATGACAAAGGAGGGATAAAGAGAGAGGGAGAAGGAAAGGAGGGTTAAAGAAGTGAATGAAGAGGAGAGCGATAAGAAGTGCAGAAAGAAGAAGGTTGCAGATGCAGGGGAAGGGACGGAGAGAAAAAGGACGAAGAGGAAGAAGGAAGGTACAGGAGGAATGGAAGCTTGAGGTGAAGGGGAAGGGAGTACAAAGGAAAGCAAACAGCATCAGACCTAATGATCTTTCCGAGGCTGTTTGTTGCGGATAAGACTATGGCTGTGGTGTCTTTTCTGTGAGCTAAAGATAAGGTTAGTAAAGCAAGAAGGCTCCCCCACCCACCAGTACCTGCAATCGAAGTCGACAGGAAAAAGTGAGAAAGATCACTGGGAAACATGGAAAATTTGTCATGGAAAGTTGGTAGGATAAGATGAATAAGGAGGTAAAAAAATGAGTGATTGGAAGTGACAAATTCGTAAAGGAAGAGAAGAAAAAAAAAAGCACGCAAAAATGAGGAAGTCAAGAAGGAAAGAAACAGTGAAAAGAGGGACTGGAAGGAAAGGGTGTAGAGGTATTTAGAGGAAGGAGAGTAGCAAGAAAATACTAAAGAAAAGTGGAAAGAAACATGAATTAGAAGAAAGGATGGAGGAATTGGGAATAAGGGAAGAGGAAGAAGCAGGAAGAGGAACAAGAGAGCAAGTGGGAGGGAGGTGAATAAAGACGGACGGGGAGGTATAAGGAAGGAGGAGGTAGAGGAAGAAAAAGACGGATGGAGAGCAAAAGAGGAAGAGGGAGGGGAGGCAGAGGAAGAGCGAGGTAGAAGAACAAAGAGGAAGAGGGAGGTTAGGAGGGAGGAAAGTATAAAAAAAAAAAGAGGTAAGGGAACAAAAGGGAAAAATAGCAAAGCAAAGAAAGAGAAAAGGGAGAGTAAAGGATAAGGGAGAAAGGAAATATAAAGAAAAAGGAAAGTAAGTCATCGTGAAGGAAAAGAGGGGTAGTAGAATATAAAGAAAAGAAAACAAGGGAATGTAAAGGAAAAAGGAGATAGGGGAATATAGAAAACGAAGAGAAGTCAGTGTGAAGGAAAAAGACGATAGGGGATATGAAGAAAGAAGGAAAGTACGTTCTATTGGGAAAAGAAGACAGCGAAATGAGGAAATACGGTACTGTAGCTGTTTTAAGACGAAGGAAATAAGGGAATTGACAAAAAAATAGGAAAAGGATAGTAGGGGAACAGAGGATTTTTTTTTTTTAAGTAAAGGAAATAGGAGAGTATACTGGAAAATGAGACTGGGGAAATACAAGGGGAAAAAGGAGAAAGACAAATTACTGTATAGGTAGGAGAGAAGAACAGATAAAACGTATGGGAAAACAGTGATGTGGAAAATGAGAGACTGAGGGAAAGGAAGTAAGATGGGAGAGAGGGAAGGAGGGGGGGAGTCAAAAGGGTGGAGGAAGGAAGAGGAGAGGAGAGGAAATGGAGGGTAAGGGAGAAGCTTAGAGTGTACTTGGATGCTGTAGGGTAAGGGGAGGGAACACGCTTTGATGTGTGTGTATGTGTGCGTGAGAGAGAGAGAGAGAGAGAGAGAGAGAGAGAGAGAGAGAGAGAGAGAGAGAAAAGGCTATAGAGGAATGGAGGGAAAGTAAATAGCCATAAAAGGAGGGAGGCAAGAGGAGGAGGAGGTTAAAGATCAAGAGGATAGGAGGGAAGGGAAAGGGAGGAAGGCTTGATGTGTGGGAACGAGAGAGAGAGAGAGAGAGAGAGAGAGAGAGAGAGAGAGAGAGAGAGAGAGAGAGAGAGAGAGATTCCAGACAAACTAACAGAAAGAAGCGTCAGGGAGAGTGTCACCATAAGAAGCACCAAGGCGACACCAAAACGACTTTCTACAACTTTTGTCCCTCCTTCCCCCTACCCACCCCGCCCCTCGCCCACCCTACAGCCAACCCCACCCCATTCCTCCCACCCTAGAGCCAACCCCACCCCATTCCTCCCACCCTACACCCCACCCCATCCAACTCCTCCCACCGCACTACCCCACCGCACCACATTCCCCATACCCCACTCCCCAACCACGACATACCGCCGTCTTTCTATACAGACATTCTCAGTTATGCTGTGGTTATTACGGTGGGAGTTATTTGTTCAAGTTTTGCCTTTCCCCCGTACACACACACACACACACACACACACACACACACACACACACACACACACACACACACACACACACACACACACACACACACACACACACACAGCCGCCACCACATTATCATTTATTGCTTTATCCCGTTCTTTTGTGTTATTTCCTTTACGCTTTGTCCTTCCCTCTTTTATCTCACCTGTATTACCTTTACCACCTCTCCCACCTCCTCCATCACCCCCACCCTCACCCCGTGTCTCACCCCTTCCCTCATTTTTATTTATTTCGTTATTTTCATTACATCCGGGCTTCCGGGGCGAGAGAGGGTGTCACGCTTTGAGGCGCGCGAGTGCGTGTGTGTGTGTGTGTGTGTGCGTGTGTGTGTGTGTGTGTGTGTGTGTGTGTGTGTGTGTGTGTGTGTGTGTGTGTGTGTGTGTGTGTGTGTGTTTGTGTGTGTGTGTGTGTGTGTGTGTGTGTGTGTGTGTTTGAGAGAGAGAGAGAGAGAGAGAGAGAGAGAGAGAGAGAGAGAGAGAGAGAGAGTTATGAGTGGGAGGGAAGGAGGAGGTATTTGTCAGGAGAGGGGGAGGAGGTGAGAAGAGAAAGTTGCGTAGAAGAGGAGGTCGGAAGGATTGTGGATGAAGGTCGGAGAAACTACTGGGAGAGGGAAGCAATGAAGCAGAATGTAGGCAAAAAGAAGGAAAATGAGGAAGAGAGGAAGGAAGGTAAGAAGTATTAGGATGAGGAGAAATGGAAGAGTGGGGAAGGGGAGGGAGGGAGAAATGAAAAAGGGGCGGGATGGTGATAAAAGGAGACGAGGAAGAGCGAAAGATGGAAATGTTTATGGATGATGAGTTAGCAGAGGAATGGAGAAAGAAGGAAGATATGGAGAAAGGAGAAGAAAAGGAGGATTAGAGGAAATGAGGAAAGGTTGGAGGAGAAGGTAGGAAAGAAAGTAGGGATGGAGAAGAACGGGAGAGGAGAATTCGAGACTGAAAGCGAGGGGGAGATGAGGAAGAGAGGGGAAGGAGAATTGAAGAAGAAGAATGAGGAAATGAAATGAAATGAAGACGATGAACAGTGACGGAGAGTTATAGGAGGGGAGGAGAGGGAGGGAAAGATAAAAGTGAATAACAGGAAAGGAGAGTTGAAGTGCACGAGAGGAAGGGAAGGAAAAAATGATTAAGAACGGGGAAGAAGAGTTAAAGAGGAGAGAAGGAATGGAAGGGAGAAACAGAGAAAAGGAATATGGAGAAGAGGGAGATGGAAGGGAAGGTAGTGGACGAAAGGAGAGAGGGAGAAGTGAACGAAGGAAACCCTTGGATGAGAGAGAGAAAGAGAGAGAGAGAAGGGATGAATGAGAGGTTTGTCATGTAGCTCTCTCTCATATCCTTTAATTCCCCCATCCATCCCTCATAATCCCTCACAACCTCTCACATATTCCATGTTCCCTCCTTTCCTTTTCGTTCTTTCCGTCCCTCCCGCATCCATCCATGTTTGTTCCAGGCCCTCTTTATTTTCTTCCTGCTTTCTCGTGCTCCTCCTGTCTTTTCCCACGTCCCTCTCTTCCTTTTTGTCCCTTCCTTCCTAATCTTTTTCTTTCCTTCTTCCAATTTCTTTACCTCCCGCCCTCTCTATCACTCACTGCCCCCTTCCCTCCCACTTCGTCCCATCCCTTCCCACTCATTTCCGTCTCTCTCTTCCCCCTCCCCTTCCTCCCTCACAGCTCTGCCCCATCTCTCCCTACACCCTCCATCTCTCTTCTCCATCCACCCCACCCTCTCTCTGCACCTTTCTTCCTCCCTCACATCCACGATATATTAATTACAAATGTGTATGTATCATGCTGCCATCCTTCCCATACCTCCTCACTCCTTCCCCTCTCTAACGTTACTCCATCACTCCTTTCATATCCTCTCACTCCTTCGCATCCCACCTCATTCCTTACCGTCCCTTCCCACTGCTTCCCACCCTGTCCCTGTTCGATCCCTACTCCCTTCCCTACCCATACCCTACCGTCATTTCCCACTCCCTCTGTTTTGTCTCTAATGCCTTCTGTTCCCTCATTTTGTTTCTCTGTGCATATTAATTTTAGCAGTTGTCTCCCCCCTTATGGCTGTTCTCCCCAGTTTCTCATCGTTCACTTCCTTCCCGCCTTCCTGTCATCCTTTTTCTCCACCTCTCTCCCTTCCAGCTCTAGGTACCTCTCCCCCCCCCCCATCTCTTATATTCCGTCGTGCTTTTCTCTTTTCAGTCCCTCTCCCTTTCTCTTTTTCTGTCTTTTTTTTTTTTTTTGTCTTTTCCCTCATTTTTTTCCCATGGTTTGTATCCCCCTCCCATTATTTCGCAGCTCCTCCTCCTCCTCCTCCTCATCATCATCATCATCATCATCATTATTATTATTATTACCGTATTATTATTATTATTATTATTATTATTATTACTATTACTATTATTGTTAACATTGTTCTGTTACTAATACTACAACAACAACAATAACTACTGTTACTCATACTGCTGCTGCTGCACATTTTTCTTTGTTTTTATGTTTTTACATAATGTCACTTTCTTTTTTAAAACACATCATGACAGCAGCTCTCTCTCTCTCTCTCTCTCTCTCTCTCTCTCTCTCTCTCTCTCTCTCTCTCTCTCTCTCTCTCTCTCTCTCTCTCTCGTTTGTGGTAATCAGCTTCGTTAATATGGTAAGAATCTTTTGGACTGAATGTGATAACATTCTTCATTTAACCCTCCAATACGTTTACTACATTCACGTTAACACCGCCTTTGCCAGATGGTTTTCTTGAGCAGGGAAAGGGTCTGGGAGAATGGGCAAAATCTCATATTTATATTTACCATTTCTTTTGGCTTTATGCGGCTGAACTTCTCTGCTCCATGTGTCCCCCCCCCCACCTTCTTCTCTTATGTCCCATCTCTCCACTTTGTTATTAAATTTGCATTCTGTTTTTCTTCTCGGTTCTGATATTTCTTAGTTTCTTTTTTCATTCGTCTTGATTCTCTCCCTCCCCTTACTTTCACCTCCACTTGTTCCCCCTGTCCTTTCCTTCCTTCCTGTTGCTTCACCATCACCCTCCTCCTCACGTCTCCTCGTCCTCCTCCCTTTTCACCTCCACTCTTCTCTCCACTATTAAACTGACACCAAACTATGATGTGCATGCAGGTAGGCAGGCAGGCGGGCAGGTAGAAAGATGGATAGGCAGGCAGGCAGGTAGGCAGGCAGGCGGCAGCAGGTAGATAGACAGGTAGGTAGGCGGTGGGCAGGTAGGAAGGTAGGGAGGAAGGCAGGTATGTAGGTAGGTAGGGAGGGAGGCAGGCAGGCAGGAAAATGATAGGTAGAGAGGTAGGTAGAGAAATGAGAAGATAACCGAATGAGAGAGAGAGAGAGAGAGAGAGAGAGAGAGAGAGAGAGAGAGAGAGAGAGAGAGAGAGAGAGAGAATGTATGTGGGTAGAAAAGAAAAACAACTAAAGAGAGAGGAAGAATGAGGAAGTAATATATTCCTATATGTACACTTGCTCTTTTGCACGCTTATGTAAACACGTTTCTTGCGCACTCATGAACACACAGACGCACTTTTGAGAGAGAGAGAGAGAGAGAGAGAGAGACACACACACACACACACACACACACACACACACACACACACACACACAACCACAAATGTACATACTCCCACACTCACGCATTCCTGCATACATTAATGTTTGCACGACCATCCATATTCAGTAGAGAGACGCACATGAAAGTGTACACAAGACCCACCAAGGCCATATACACACACACGCACACACTCACATAGCTTCACGCGCACACACAGTTATACGTATGTTCGTCTGCATTTTTTTGTGTGTGTGTCCGACTCTGGGCATAGGCTTCACAGCCCACTATCAAGGCCCAGCAGTCCTCCTACATACCATACACCTCTACATGTCACCACTTCGGCGTTAACACCCACCGTCCATAGTACTGACGTACTACATATGTACACTGTAGTTGGACGTAAGTCAAGTTATACGTATACACAGTTTTTTTAAGCAAAGGCTACACTTAAAGCACATTCATAGAAAAACAAGAAAACTTGTATAAGACGTATACGTACTGAACACTTGATTTTACACACACACACACACACACACACACACACACACACACACACACACACACACACACACACACACACACACAATTAACAATTCCCAAAGTATATACACACACTTTCACATTGACACACAGGGTGCGCACGTGTACACATGGAGCGAAGGAGGATGTGTGTACGGGTCAAGGTGGACGGGGAAGGGGAGGGAAGATGCTCCTTCACCCACCCATCCACTTTCTCCCTCCACCTGCCTTCAGCCCTTCCTCTTTTCCTCTTTATTCTCTTTTTATTTCTTACCTCTTTCTTCCAGTCTTTATTCTATGTCTTTCTTTCTTCTCAGACTTTATCTTCATCCTCATCCATCCATCCATGTGCATTCCCTTGCCCCCTTCCCCTCCCCTTTCTCTCCTCTTTCTCCATCCTTCCTTCTCTGTTCCCCTTCATTATTCATCTGTCTCCGTCCCTTCTGTATTCATCCTTCTCTGTCACCATATTATCCTCTGTTTCTCCTTTTCTCCTCATTCATTCACCGTACTCCCTCATTCTCTACCATTTTTTCCCCTACCTCCGTTCTTCCGTCAGGTAGTCTCTCTCTCTCTCTCTCTCTCTCTCTCTCTCTCTCTCTCTCTCTCTCTCTCTCTCTCTTCCAGTGTCTCTACATCCAACTTTCCCCGCCTGTCCCTCTTTCCTTCTCGTCTCTTTTTCTCCTTCCTTCCTCCCCCATCTCTCCCTCCCTGTCCCCTTTACCATCTTTTTCTCTGTCTTCCCTCCTCCTTCCTTCTCCACCCTTCTTTTTTCTTCATGTATTATTCTCTCCTCCTCTGTTCCCTTCTCTATCTCATTTTCTACTTCCCTTGTTAATCCTTCATTCAGTTTCTTCCTCCTTCATCTCCTTTTCTCTTTTCGTCCTTCATTCTTGTTTTATTCCTCTTTTTCTTCAGTTTTTTCTTCCATCCTTTTATTACATTGTTCTCCACCCACCCATCCACTTTCTCTCGATGTACTCCCCTCTCTTATGCCTCCATCCATCCAGCCTTCTTTCTCCTCCGCCATTCATCTCTCTCCATCCATCCATCGGCCTCTACACCTTTTCATCCATCTGCTTCTCCATCCACTCGTCCCTCACATTCTCCATTTACCTTTTTCATGCCTCTATCCATCCTGTCCCCCAGTAACACATTCTTTATGCCTTCTCCCTCATTCTTCCTCTTGCTCTTCTTCCTGCCAGCTTTCCCCAGCCTCTCTTCTCTTTACGTCGTTTCCTTTCTCCCTCCCTCCATTCTGTCTCTAATTCCTTCCCTCTACGTCTTCTTCCTCCCTCTCTCCCTTCTGTCTAGTTCGTTCCCTCTCTCCCTCCCTCCTTTCCTCTCTTTCCCATCGTCCTTTTTTTCTCCTTCCTCCTGCCTCCTCTTCTCTTGTCCCTGCGGCCTGTTTCCCCTCATTTCATTACATCTCCTCCTCTCTCCTTTCTCCTATCTCTTCCCTCTCCTTCCGCTGTCTAAGTTTCCTCCCATTTCTTTCTCCCCCTACCCATCCTTATGCCTTTTCTTTGCCTCAACAACTCTCTACCCACCATCTTTCTCTCATACTGCCCCTCCCCCCCCCCCTCTCTCTCTCTCTCTCTCTCTTCTCCATCCTGCCCTCCTTCACAGTGTTTTCGTAATTAAACACATTTTTCTTGTCTGCGTTGCGCTTTTTATATCTGAAATTTTTGTTGTGTTCGGGTATGTGACTTTGTTGCGCGTGCTTGTGTTTGTGTGTGGTTTTCTGTGTTTTATTTGTGTGCTTTTATGTTTTTGCTACTTTTTTCGTAGTATTGCGTATTGGAGGGTGCTTGTTTGTTTACTTGTGTATGTATGCAGCCTGTGTGTGTGTGTGTGTGTGTGTGTGTGTGTGTGTGTGTGTGTGTGTGTGTGTGTGTGTGCGTGCATGAATGTCTTTATATGTACCTATTTCGCTTGTGTCTGCAAGTATGTGTGTGTATATATGTATGTAGCCTGTGTGTGTGTGTGTGTGTGTGTGTGTGTGTGTGTGTGTGTGTGTGTGTGTGCATGAATGTCTTTATATGTACCTATTTCGCTTGTGTCTGCAAGTATGTGTGTGTATATATGTATGTAGCCTGTGTGTGTGTGTGTGTGTGTGTGTGTGTGTGTTTAGTATGTTAGGCTTCTTCCATATTTGCTTCATGTTTACCTCCCATACCAAACGCGGACGGGGTTGTGTTTTCACCCCCCCCCCCTCCTCGCCTGTCTCTCTCTCTGTTTGTCTACCGGATATAACAGAAACATATATGTGGTGATGATGATGATGGCGATAATGATGATAAAAATATATGGTAATGTTTGTAAATAATCAAGAATGAAGGAAGATAAGCAACCTCTTTAGTTGATGACATTCGTATTTTTCACCTATGTATATCTTCGTTTGTACACCCGATTATGTAAATATTTATGGGATGATAATGATGGTTTGGAAAGTTTGTGGGTGCTTACAAGGACTCAAGGATGATGTAAAGAACTTCCTGAGAACAATGTCTCTTATATATTTTTACGAGCCCGTCTGTATATACTTGCACTTCGAATTATGGAAATATTTGTGGTATATTGTGTTGATGATGATGATGATGATATATTGTGTTGATGATGGTGATATATTGTGTTGATGATGATGAGGAGGATGTATTGTGTTGATGATGATGATGAGGATGTATTGTGTTGATGATGATGATGAGGATGTATTGTGTGGATGATGATGATGAGGATGTATTGTGTTGATAATGATGATGAGGATGTATTATGTGGATGATGATGATGAGGATGTATTGTGTTGATAATGATGATGAGGATGTATTGTGTTGATGATGGTGATATATTGTGTTGATGATGATGATGAGGATGTATTGTGTTGATGATGATGATGAGGATGTATTGTGTTGATGATGATGATTGTGGGAATGCTGTTCATGATATTTTTTTAATACTGTATTTTGCTATCGCCAGGCATTTGTTTGGGGGAGCCTCTCATAGTAACGGGTTTAATGGAAGTTATCAGACCCTTCAACTCCAACCTCGCTAAAACTGAATAAAATCGCCAGGAGAGATAGCAGGAATAAAATACTCATTTTCGTAGTAAAGTGATTAAAATTTGGTGAAAGTAAGTCGGGAAATTCTTATGGTGGTATCCAGAATAAAATAAAAGAACAACACCTGCAGTCATCTTAGTCACTGGATGATTGGGGCTTGGTTCAATCCCTTTAACCACGAGAGGTCCTTCCCGAGTAGGAAAAGATCGTCTAAAGGTATCCAGAATTAACTGTAAAATTAGTTCTGATAGTAGGCAAAGGGGTGTCTTTTGCATAGCAACTGAACACGGCTTGGCGGAGGTGCACACACTACTGAATACACTTACTTCCTCTTTATTGCCTTCAGGAAGCGTCAGAGCGGGACGCCTTCATGTGGTGGCATTCATATAACCAAGCTGCTCCGCTGTCCGGTTTTAGAGTCGTCCCTCATCTCCTTCCCTATCTCGCAGAAGAAGGATAGTGGACTGCAGGAGGAAGACAACTTCACTCTATAGTCCACTAGGTTCAAGTTTAGATGAGCTTGGGATTACAACCACTGTTAATAATATTGCCTTAAGGATTTCTTGTCTGTGCTTCTATCATAATCGGCAAGTCTCCTTCAGGTTCTTTGTAAGCTGTCCAAGGTTCTCTCCAAGCTTTCTTCATGTTGTCTCCCAGTCGGTTCAGAGTTTCCTCCAGGTTCCCTCCTGTTCTTTAGGTCCCCTTCAGGTTCTCAAGTTTCCTTCAAGTTCCCTCCAGGTTATCTGCAAGCTTTCTGGTGTTCATTCCGGCTCCTTCCACTGTACGTTCTTTCTAGATTTCCTCCAAATTCACTCCAGGTTCCCTCCTGTTTTTCTAAGGTTCCCTCCCGCTTTTTTCCAGGTTTCCTCCAGTTTCTCTCCAGGTTCCCTCCAGTTTCTTTCCAGGTTCCTTCCAGGTCCAGCCCTTGTTCCCTCCCTTTCCTTCCTGGTGCCTCTCTGTGCCCATTAAGTTAACTGAAGGTAAAGAGGTAAAAACAAGCAAGCGTTTCTTCCACTGCCTCCCCTGTGTCCCTTAAGTTTTTCCTCCTCTATTTCTCTTCACTTATCTCTCTTCCCTCAGGTATTCCCCTCTTCTTTTCCTCCTTTTTCTGTTTTTACACACTTTTCCACCTCTACATCCTGTTAACCTTTCCACTGCGTCCCCTGTGTCCTCACTGTGTTGTTAATCATTCATCTCTTTCATTATCTTTCTTCCGTTGGCTTTTCCTCCATTCTTTCTCCTCCATTTGTCATGCTTCAGTTTTTTCTTAACTTTTCCTCTTTCTTCCTAACTTTTCCTCTTTCTTCCTAACTTTTCCTCTTTCTTCCTTTTCTCTTTCGTGCCTCCCTTATGTCTCTCTCTTATTTTTTCCTGCTCTTTCCCTTCATTCATTTTTCTTTGTTTCGCTACTCCGTATTCCTCGCCCAGAGTTCCCTTCCTTTTTCTTTTCACTTCCTCCTCTGTATGCCTCCATTTTCTCTCTTCCTCTTTTTGTCTTCGTATATTTTCCCTCGTGTCTTTTTTTTTTTCCCCCCTGCCTCCCCCTACTCCATGTCTTCACTGTTCTTCCCTTTATCCTTCAGCGTCGTCCTTATGTCGTATTTCATGTTTTCCCTCTCTCTCCTTTCGTTATTTCTCATCGCACTTTCTTTCCTTTCGTTCTCTTTCCATTCTCTTTCCCTTCCTTGCTATTTCACCCCTTTCTCTTTCCCTTCCGTGCTGTCTCTTCCCTTTCTCTTTCCCTTTGCTGTCTTTTCCCTTTCTCTTTCCCTTCCATGCCATCTCTTCCCTTGCGATCCCTTCCTCTCCAATCTTTTCCCTTCCTTGCTATCTCTCCCCTTTCTCTTTCCCTTCCTTGCTGTCTCTTCCCTTTCTCTTTCCCTTCCTTGCTGTCTCTTCCCTTTCTCTTTCCCTTCCTTGCTATCTCTTCTCTTTCTCTTTCCCCTCCTTGTTGTCTCTTCCCTTTCTCTTTCACTTTGCTATTCTTCCCTATCTTTTTTCCCTTCCTCGCTGTCTCTTCTTTCCCCAAACTCGTTTCTCCCATCCTCCACACTTAAGGATTTTGGTTACAGTGGGAGTACAAAGGAAAGCAAACAGGAAAGGACGAGGGTAATAGGGAAGGAGGAAGGAAAGGGAAAAGGGAGGCAGAGAGGTAAGAAAAGGAACAGGGTATAGGTATGAAAGAGGAAGGGAGGTAGGGAGGGAAGGGAGAGAGGGATGGAGAGATTAGAAAGGATGTAGGGATGGAAGAGAGGTATATAGGGAGGGAATGGAATGGGAGCAAGGAAGGGAAAGGAGAGGGAGATGCGGATGGAAGGGAAAGGTAAATAGGGAAGGGGCGATAAAGGAGGCGGGAAGTGAGTGGGTAGGAGGAGACGTAGGATGGGAAAGGAAATGTGATATGAAGGAAAAAATGTGATTGTAAAAGGAAGGAAGGAAGAGCAAAGAAAATGTAATGGAATGGCAAGGGAAAGGATGAAGCCTGAGAGGGAGAGAAAGGAGGTGTGAAATTAAGGAAGGAGAGAGAGAGAGAGAGAGTTAATTACTCATGGGCACCGTCTCATGAAGTACACACACACACACACACACACACACACACACACACACACACACACACACACACACACACACACACACACACACACACACACACACACACACACACACACACACACACTCACTCAATACTTCTCTACAAGGACTTACTTCTAACGAGCGAGATTCAGACCCTTCCTATTATTATCGTCAGCCTTGGCAACAGATGGACAATGGTGGCATCAAACCTTATACGGATTTTTGACGTCGTTTCATATTTATTTTCATGTCTATCTGTCTGTCTGTGTCTGTGTCTGTTTGTCTGTCTGTCTGTCTGTTTTCAAGCGCTTCCAAATAACTGGGTGGACTTGAAAGGAACTTGTGCTTCTCCTGAATTGGCCAGTCTTAGTGTCAGTTAATTGATTTGGGACTCTCTCTCTCTCTCTCTCTCTCTCTCTCTCTCTCTCTCTCTCAGATGTGTTTGTTTATGTGTGTGTGTGTGTGTGTGTGTGTGTGTGTGTGTGTGAGAGAGAGAGAGAGAGAGAGAGAGAGAGAGAGAGAGAATTTTGTCTCTGATGAAAAAGTACACATGCTTCACAACTAGTCTACCGCTAAAAGTTGTCATTCACCAGTAGTCATAATTATTAGTGTGTGTTATAATAGTCAAAATAATTACAGAAATAGTAAAGTAGTTGTGCAGTTTCTTCTTTGCATTGAGAGAAAATACATAAACTGCCTACCCAATTTTGCGCTGTGCATGCCCATTGGAAAGAATACCACATAACATTCCTGCCTCATCAAAGAAGCTGGTATCCCGATGTAAATACCACGTGTTCGCATTGGTGGCATCTGTGAAGGGGTACAGGTCGAGTTGCCGGAAAGGACGTCATCCTGCATCGAAGGATTCATATTGCTGCATTATTATTATTATTATTATTATTATTATTATTATTATTATTATTATGGAAGTGAAGCTTGGACGTTGCTGGAAGGACACAAGTCAAGAGTGAGAGCAGTGGAAATGAGTTATTTAAGAGGAGCCTGTGGAGTCACATGGAGAGACAGGCTGACAAATGAGGATATAAAGGCGCGTTGTGGTGTGGATGTGGATGTGATAGGAAGCGTTAGGAGGAATACACTGAGGTGGTTTGGCCATGTGGAGAGGATGGAGGGTGAAAGACTGACGAAGAGAGTGTATGTGAGTGAGGTGGAGGGGGGAAGAGGAAGGGGGAGTCCGAGAATGAGATGAAGGGATGGGGTGGAGAGATATATGAGAGAGGGGGGTGCGAGTTAGGAGCGGGGCATTCAAATGGCGGGGGACAGGGCGACATGGAGGCGATTTGTTTGTGGCCACCCCGAACGGGATTGAGGCGTCTGGCAATTGATAGATAGATTGATTATTATTATTATATTATTGTTAGTAGTAGTAGTAACAATGGTATTTTTCCTAATATATATATATTTTTTTTTCAGGTACGGAGCATTCTTCTCTTGGCGCAGAGCAGAAGTTGGAAGCAGATACATAAACCGGTAGATACAGTATGGTGCATGTCATTGAGGGATTGTTACTGAGGTGTACAATCGGCAGTAGCAGCAGCATTATTCCTGCTGTGCTGACTTCCCATAGCACAGGACCAAAAGATTTCTTATACTGCACCGTATTTCAGCAGCCATTGTAGTGTCAAACCTTGGCACGAGCTGAGAACGGTGGTATTAGTTAGGCAATGGCACAACTTTATACCATCCCAGCATAGTCAGGATTACCGTTGGTTGCCCGCCCGTCTGTTTGTTTCTATATATGTATGTTCGTAAGTCGTTAAAAAACTAAAGTAGTGGGTAGATTTTAATGATACTTGCGTCCCATACAAAGCAAGGGTTTTTTCTCCCTCCCTCTGGTTGGGGCGTGCTCATCCCTTCATTTTAGCTGTTGATGTGCTTGGATCCTCATGTGGGATTTTGGTGGTGTAAGCTGTTGACATCGTGAGTGTTTTTTTTTTTTTTTTTTTTTTTTTTTTTTTTTTTGATAAAGAGGTGAAAGGTTTTACATAACGCAGTCGATGGACTGTTATGGAGAGTTACTGGATGATATCCAGCAGAGGGTGTGAACCTAAACTTGAGTGATGAGATGAGGAGAGTTTGAGTGTTTTGGAGTCAGGTGGTGTGTGATCGTTGATGGACGGTAGTGGATCGTAATGTACTGGATAATATTCACCTTTTCACCATTCGAATGTAATTTCACGTCACGGTCAGAGAGGATGAGAGCATGAGGCCTTGTCTGATCTGTGATATTCCTTTTTAAAATTTAACTTAATCCAAATGTTGCTAACGGCATTCTTGGGCTTCTCTGTCTGCCTGTATATATATATATATATATATATATATATATATATATATATATATATATATATATATATATATATATATATATATATATACAGTATATGAAATACAGCCACGAAACTAGAACGCACCCAGAGAGCACATACCTCACCCATTGCCATTAAAACTTAATTCACCTTTACAACCAGACGAGTACGTTTACTGTTTAACATTGTCAGTCAGTTTGACGGTTTTAGCCAGCCTATTTCACATTCTCCGAGAGCATATACCTCCGCCGACACCAATGAAATCTATTATGAAAACCTGCATCCTGATCCACCTCAATATCTAATCATCTCTGCCTTGACCTTGCCCACCTATCCACCCAGTTTCGTTGAAATCCAGTACCATCTTTTTTAGATCTTGTACACAGACACACAGGGTGAATACATAACCTCGGCCCAACTTCCTTGGCAAAGGTAACAAAGCAGTCAACAAAATAATCAACAAGTCAGAAAAAACAAATCAGCATGATAGGAATGCAACCAGAATATAACAAAAAAAAAAAAGGAGCCTGGTAACACACACACACACACACACACACACACACACACACACACACACACACACACACACACACACACACACACACACACACACACACACACACACACACACACACACACACACACACACACACACACACACACACACAACTCCCAAACTAATCCCCTGTCAGTAATTGGAGGAGCGGGTATGACGTCACTGGGGCATCTTTAAGCTAATTGGGTGGCGGATCGATGACGTGGGATGGAGGAGGCCGCTGATTGGCTGGCTAATTAGAAGGGTTCTCGCGGGTAATTGGAAGGCCGACGGCGAGGAGGGACCTAATTGGTGGACGATCTGGCCAATGAGATGTGAGATTTGTGTGATAGGGTTGGAGAGAGAGAGAGAGAGAGAGAGAGAGAGAGAGAGAGATTTACCCTTCGTTACTGTGACGTAATATTGTATGCTTTACACCTTCAGGCGATATTATGCAGTTCCTCCTCCTTTTCCGCGTCCTGCATATCCTCTTCCTCTAACCCCTCCATTTTTTTGCTTTCTCCTCTTTCGTACCCTCCTCCTTTTTCCTTCCTCCTCCACCTTGACTTATTTCCTCCCTCGTTTTCTTTCCTCTTTCTTCCTCTTCTATTCTTCCACATTCATCTTGCTTCTGCTCCTCCTTGCCCTTCTTTTTCATTCTTCCCGAGAGCAAAATTCAGTTTCGCTTCCGCATGACCAACTTGCTGGTATTCTGAGGCGGCGGGGAGGGAAGGAGGAGAGGAGAAATGGAGGGAGAGAAGAGAACTGAGTGAGGGAGGAAAGAAGAGGATGATGGGAGGGAGGGAGTTAAGAAGTGGAAAATTGAGGGAGAGAGAAGAAACAACGGAAAGGAAGGAGGAATCAAGAGAAGGGAGGGAAGAAGAGGAGGGAAGGAGGGAGGGAGGGAAGAAGAGAAAGGAATGGGGGAGAAAAGAAGTGAAAAGAGAGCGAGAGGAGGGAAGAAGATAAAGAAAGGATGTAGGACAGAAGGAGAGAATGGAGAGCGGAGAGGAGGGATTGAGGTTAGGATGCACGGAGATTAGAGAAAAAGACGGGAGAGGGAGGAAGGAAGTGGGAAAAGAAGAGGGATAAAAACAGGGGAGGGGGAGAAACAGCAAGTGATCGATTGGTCCTTTTGAGACAGTGTTGTTGAACGGTACGATGTCACCATTTTCTTTTCTTAAATTTGGCCGCTAATTTTCAGCTCTCCATCTTATAATGATTATTTGTAAGAATGAATGAACACAAGAATATGATGCCAGTCTTGAGGAAGGGGGACACGTGTTGTTTGTCATCCAACCCAGATCTGAGGTGATATTTAAGGGCTGGGTGATGTCTGGGTAACTCGATCAGATCTGTTTAAGGATACCTCTGATGGGTGGACGTCAGGAGGGTGTGAGGGGGTGGGGAGAACTTGTTGTATACTGTTCTATAAGTAAAAGTAACTTATCTTTCACTACGATGACGCCTTTTGATTTTATGCTACAGACAGATAATTACATTCAGCTTATATATACACTTTCAGAACTGGAGGGGTTAATAGCAGCCATCATTACTCCTTTCACTCTCAGGTTCCTCCCTGGACCTGAATAAAACTGTCCGGTAGCAACAAAATAAAATACAGAGAAAAAGACATTGCAAAGAAGGTGCTAAAAGCGTCAATTTGTATCGCGGTCCGACACATCGTCCAGCCATATTTTCCATGTTAACAACCCCGCTCAAGAAGGACTAATGCTTTGGCTCAGGCGACTGGAAACGCTTGCCAGTGATTTTATAGCCATTGCTTCTGATTTGATGGGACTCAGCTGTGGTGATGTATTGGAGAGCTGTTATTTTATCTTTATTTTTTTTTTTTTTTTTTTTTTTTTTAGGAAAAGGAAAAGGAAGGAGAAAGGGAGGGAAAGGAGATGATGAGAAAAGAAAGGACGAAGAATGGAAGGGAGAAGCCTAGATTAATATTTGAGGAAGGAAAAAGAGTGAAGTAAATGAGAGAGAGAGAGAGAGAGAGAGAGAGAGAGAGAGAGAGAGAATTAACAGTTTCCTATATCATACTCTCTCCTTGTCTCCTACCTTTTGCCGTCTTTACTTTCTTCATTCTCTCATCTTTCCTCACCTCCCTCCTCCTCCTCCTCCTCCTCCTCCTCCTCCTCCTATATTGATTTTTTTTTTCATGTTTGTCCACCATGTTTTCATTCTCTCATCTCCGCCTTTCGTTCTCCATATTTTCTTATTTTCTTATATTCTTTTACCCAGTTGCTTCTTATCGTTTGCCCCCCCACCTCTCTCTCTCTCTCTCTCTCTCTCTCAGTATCTAGTAACAACAATATCCAGTTGTCCAGAAATCTAATCTAATACCTTTATATCAGAAGGGCATGTGTGTGTGTGTGTAAGGGTGTATGTACCAGTGTGTATGTGTGACTCTTGGTGTATAAGCCTTAATCTGTCACTCAGTCCATTTGTCCATTCCATCTATTGTCCGAGCTCTATATATCCCTCATCCCTAGGTTACAGTAATTTCTGAAGGGTGTACGTTTGTCTGTCTGTCTATTAATCTGTCAATCCATCTGTCTGTCTGTCTGTCTGTACCTATATTTGCTCCGAGAGGGGTAATAGATTCAGAGAGGCGTAATCTACTTACATCTGTCTAGCTGTCTCTTTATTCTTGTTACGAGCGAGCTAAGCAAGCAAGCGTAGCGAAGCGATTTTTACGTTTAGCTGAGATATGAGTGGCCTGACCCGACCCGACCGCGATGGTTTTCAGAGGTTAATAACTTTTCTACTATGTGAGATAGAGAAAAGATTCTTTCAGCAGGTAGTAGATACATTTAAATATATTTTGTTCTTAGCTATATATTTACTCATGAGGCAAAGGAAGCCCCTTGTAATCTCAGCTTTCCAAGGGAATGTACCGAGGGCTTCAGTTGACATGTTCCTCTATGAAATCGAATTAAAACATTGGCAACGTTACGGTGTGCAACCCTCCATCTGACTAAGCATATACTCCCCACCTTCCTGCGCAACTAACCAAGCGCATAACGGCCCTTCACCTTTCCCTCCCCCCCAATCGTTTCCTTTAAAGGTGGGCATAAGGAGAATACCTTGAGTACATATAACCTGGGCCCTTCAGATTCCTTTCACATGTTGCACTGAAGTCTCTGGGTTTTTCTTTCCTTTTTCATTAATAAAATAAAAAACTACTTACGACAGCATTCTACTAATCAAAAGACATCAGTTCACTATAAAACACATATCTGTGTGAAATTTCATAAACTGATAGTGAATATTATTTGAGTTTTGGCCCGGAAACGAAATCTCTACGCCCGGCCAGCCGCCAACTCTGTGGATAGACACCTGTTTACCCCAGTGATAACAGTATCCTCCTCTGACATTGTCAGGAGGGCAAAAAGATTTCCTGTTGTAACACTATGTTTTCTTGCATGAATTCTTGCAGTTAAATATCGGATATCACGCTCATAATTTTACATGAACGGTTTCTCTTTGAGGGGTGAAATCAGCAAAGGTAATCGCCCCATTTCTGGGTTTTATCATTCAATCAATATCCAAGTGTTTACTGAAGCGGTTCGTTGACACGGCAAGTCGGGAGCAGAGAATTGAACATAGCGCGTGTGATAAATGCTACGGCGCCTCAGTAGAAACTTATACAGAGAGAATACAAGTGAGAGAACGTCAGAAAGTATATATATTTTAGCTCAGTTATTCTTCTGTAAGTGTTCAGCTACCTCACCAGAAATGTTAAACATTTACACCAAGATGAAATTATGATGATGTGAACAAACGCTCGCTCGCTCGTGACGCTCTTACAAAGCACACTTTACTGGTATTATTTATTATACTGGTATTCTTCTTTATGGAACGTGTATATATGTTTATCTGTTTGTCTGTCCATCTGTCTATCTACCCATCTGTCTATCTGTATCCATCCCTCTTTTCCAGAACAATACCACAATTAGAGGGGCGTCTTCCTATTTACCTGCCTACCTGTCCATCCACCTACCTACCTACCTGTCCATCCACCTACCTACCTACCAACCTTTCTATATCTGTATCTACATCTGTGTCTCTGTTTCTGTCTGTCTGTCTCTGTCTGTATCTATCAATCTATCTATCTGTCTATCTCCCAGTATTTATCAGACTATCGATCTATTTGGGGTAGGCGGTGGCTCAATCGGTAGAGAGGTGGCCTGCAGTCCCAACAGACCCAGGTTCAAATCCCCGCTGGGGCAGGGAACAGTTTAAGGATTTGAATTACAATAAATCAGGCTTTGCTGATTTACCAGAAGACCCGCCGACATGTCGCACAAATACCCTCGCTAATACCTCTACACCAGTCCTGTATTGGACAGCCCTACCATGTATTCAATATGGACGGTGGGTGTTAGCGCCGAAGTGGTGACATGTAGAGGTGTATGGTATGTAGAAGGACTGCTGGACCTTGATAGCAGGCTGTGAAGCCTATGCCCAGAGTCGGACACATAAAAAAAAGAAATAATAATTTAAATATCCATCTATCAGTTTATCTGTCCCTCTCTCAGTCTATCGATCTATCTGTCTCTGTCTGTATATCTATCTATCTATCTGTTTATCTGTGTATGTCAGTCTGTCCATCTGTCTATCTATCTATCCATATCATTCCACTCCCGTCTCCCAGAACATAGTAAATTCAGGTGAGGCCAAGAAAATTTCCCAAGTTGACTCGCCGAAGGCCCTTGAGAGCTCACTGCTGATTGGCCGTAAAGTAACCTGTCAATAGCCAATAGGAGCCCGTCTTTCAGGGTAACGACACGCTTATTGGCTGACGCTCGATACAGACGCCTCCCCATTGGTCGTTGCTGCGGGCTTGGCTGGGCTGGGTTGAGGACAAGGGTTATTGGGAGAGAGAGAGAGAGAGAGGGGGGGGGAAGTGTAATTGAGAGAAAAACAGACAGACAAGCAGAGACAGAGAGGTTGAGGAGAAGTGTTGTGAGAGAGAGAGAGAGAATATTTATTGAAGGATGATGAAAGGATGAGAGTGGGGAAATGTGTGAGGAAAAGAGGGAGAAAGGAAGGGAAAAAGATAAAGAAAGTGGAGATAAAGGATGAGAGGGGAATTAAGAAAGTGAGGAAGGTAGAGGGGATGAGGAGATAGGAAAAGAGGGGAGGGGGAAAGAGGGGAAAGGCAAGAAGAATGAGGGGAGAGGGGGTAGGGGAAGGAGGGGTTGGACTGGGCGGAGGGGGTAAGGAGGGGGAGTTGGAGAGGATGGAGGGAAACGAAAATGGGGGATAGAGAGAAAGGGAGGAAGGGTAGAGGAAGAAGAGGAAAAGGGAAGGGGAGGGGAAGAGGACAATGTAGGGGAGGCGGGGAGAAGGGAGGGGAAACTGGAGAAAATGTTGGGGAGATTGAAGAGAGAAAAAAAAAAGAGAGAAAGAGGGAGAGATGGAAGGGGCGTAGAGAGACACTGAAGGGGGAGTATGAAAAAAGGAAGGGGAGATGGGGAAGGAGTAAGGAGAGACCAAGGGGAGGGGAGGGAGGAGACTGAGGGGAGATGGAGGAGGTGATTGGAGGGAGGTGGGGGGAGGGAGGTGAGAAAGGATGACGGGGGAGGTCGGGGAAGAGGGGAGATACAGACCCTCGTGTTGGTCGATTGAAGAATCTTGGCAGGTTTGAGAGAGAGAGAGAGAGAGAGAGAGAATGATGCCTTTCGGAGGGGACTGTAGGAAGGCTGGATGCGAGGCAGTGGTGGTCAACATATTCGGTGGTAAGAGAGAAACGTACTTTACTGAGTACACGATTTAAAAAAAAAAATGAGTTCCAGCCGTTGCCAGTAAGGTTAACACACACACACACACACACACACACACACACACACACACACACACACACACACACACACACTGTCTGTCTGTCTGTCTGTCTGTCTGTCTCTCTCTCTCTCTCTCTCTCTCTCTCTCTCTCTGTAAAACTGTGAAAGAAGGTAACTATTAATAGCTGTTGTCTTTTGTTTTTTCTTGGAGGGAACGATCTTGTGGACTTCTGGCCTTTAGTTCCTTCATCCTTGCATTAAAAAAAGAAAAAATAATTGAAAGGGAAGTTACTGAAGTGCGGAAGCGGATGACGAAGGTAAAAAATAAAACTGAAAAGGGTATAGAAAAAAAATGAAAAGTCATGATAGATTGATAGGGGAGAAATGTTAGGGAAGAGGTAGAGGCAAGGGCGAATACACGAATGAAGAGAGAGAGAGAGAGAGAGAGAGAGTGGGGGCGTGAGTTTTTCTTTGTCGCCTTGTGTCAGTGGTGAGACATTCCAATAAATATGATAATTGTACCCGAACCACTCCCAGTTACGTCGATGGTAGTTGTGCTAGTAGAGGTGGCTGTTCAGGTTGTTGTAGTGGTTTATGTGGTGGTGGTGGTAGTTGTGGTGGTGGTAGCTAAGGTCGTGGGGAAAGGAGATGGTGGTGGCAGTATTCGTGATGCTAATAGTGCTGCTTAGTGATGGTATTAAACGTGATAGTAGTTGGTAGTTGTGGTGGTGGTAGGCTAAGTGTGGCGGAGGTAATTGTAGTTGTATTGTGGAGGTGATTGTAGGAGTGATGATATTAAATATGGTGGTGGTTGGTGGTTGTGATGGTGGTAGGCTGTGTTGCAGAGATGGTTGTCGTTTTATTGTTGACGGAGTAGTGGTTGTTGGAGTGATGATATTAAATGTGGTAGTAGTTGTGACTGTGGTAAGCTAAGTGTAGCGGAAATAGTTGTAGTTGTACTGTGGTGTTGGTTGTAGGAGTGATGATATGAAATGCTGCGGTGGTGGTTGGTAATTGTGGTTGTGGTAGGGTAAGTGTGGCGGAGATAATTGTACCGGTAGTTGTATTACTGATAATGGTGTTTATAGTAGGAGTGATGGTGTTCAGTGTGGCGTTGTTGTTGTTGTTGTTGTAGAGATGGGGTTATACTCGCGTGAGGGTGGTGATATTGGTAGTCATTGTGGGTACACCAATTCCTGTTATTTGAAGCCTCCAGACGATTTTATTTAGTTGAGAGGAGGTCATGTCTCGGGAAGGCGTAAATGAAGACTATAACTGTTCTCCTCCTCTTCCTCCTCCTCCTCCTCCTCCTCCTCCTCCTCCTCCTCCTCCTCGTGTTTCCCATTCACCCAGCCCTCCTTCCATGAATCAGTTTTTGTTTTTTCCAGCATTCATTCGTTGTTTTTTTCTTCCATATCGACGTCCATTTCCCTCCCGTAGTTTTGCTTCAAAATATTTATCCATCCATCCATATTATATTCATCCCTTTCCTTTTTCTTCCTTTCGTCCTTCCTTCCTTCCTCTCCTCCGTTTTTCTTTCTTCCTTCTCTCCATCCTCTCTTTCATCATTCGTTTCTTCCTTCCGTTGTTCTTTCCTTCCTTCTTTCCTTCCCTCCTCTGTTCCTTCCTTCCTCCCATTTTTTATTCCTTCCATCATTATATTCTTTCGCCCCTTCGTCTCTCATGTCTCATCTTTGCTCAGTCGTTTTCCCATTCGTAGCCTATTTCGTTTCCCATTCGCCCATTAGCCATCCGTCCATCGTCTGTTCTTCCATCTGACAGCTCATTCCGTCATAGATCCGTCCATCCTTCCGTCCGTCTGTCCTTCCATTAGTCCTTCCATCTGTCCGTCCGTCCACCCGTCCGTACATACATACATACATACATATATACATCTTCCCTTCATCCCTTCCTTCTCGTTCTTACTTTCATTAATCTGTTTTCCCTTCATCCAACCTGTCATTCATCTGTTCCATTTTCGTCCCTCCATCCATCTGTCTTCCATGGTTCCATCCATCCTGCCATCCATCCATTTCCTTCATCTATCTTTCCCCTCCCACCTTTCATCTCCAGTCTAATCATTCAGTTCCCTTTCCACCTCCTATCTGTCCAACTTTCCACACTTTTCCTGTTCCTATCTATCCAATTTTCCGTCTGTTGATTTTCCCTCTTCCCCTCCTTCCCTCCACCCCTCTTCCCTCCTTTCCTCCTTCCATCCATCTTCCCTCGTGTCCTCCCTCCCCCTATCCCTCTTCCCCTGCGCCACAATCCTCGACGGTGAACTAACAAGCAGAAATCAGACACTTCAGTTCCTTGTTACCTCCGCGGCCGCAGAGGGCAGGCGGGGAGGGGAGGCGCGGAGGGAAAAGTGGGTAAAAATAGTGGAGGTGAGGGAAGAATGCGGCCAGACACAGGGAGAGGGAGAGAGAATGGAGATGGTGGATAGATGATAGAGATGGTGGGGGAGAAAGGAAGGGCGAGGAAAAAATCAAAATAAAGATAAAGGGATGGAATGAGCCAAGGATGTATATGTGTATCTCTGTCTGTCTATCTATCTATCTATAAGTCTATATGTATGTGTGCATATAGATAGATAGAAATATACAGATGGATAGATAGATAGATAGATAGATAGATAGAGAAGAAAGTAAGGCAGACAGCAACAGGCCTTTTGGTCCTTACGAGGCTGTTTGTTACAGGAGAGAGAGAGAGAGAGAGAGAGAGAGAGAGAGAGAGAGAGAACTGGAGGAAGAGGAAAGAGGGAAGAAAGGGAACACAGAACGCAAATATAGAAAAAGAAAAATAGGTGAATGAAACTGGAGGAGAATGGGGGCAATGAGGGTGAAAAATGAGAGGGAGGGAAGGAGGGACGGGAGAGAAATTGAAAGGAGGCAACATGAATAAGAAGGTGAGCTGAGAGGAGGAGATAGAAAGAGTAAAGATGAGTGGAAGAAGACAAAGAATGATATAGAATGGAAATGGAGTGAGAAGAATGAAATAATGAGTTGGATGACAATAGTAATAAGGAAAGGAGAATGAAGACAGTAGGAAGAGGAGAGAATAAGGGATGGGGGAGTGTTGAGGGAGGGAAGGAAGGAGGCAGGACAGTTGAAAAAAAAGAAGAATGAGAGGTGAGTAGGAATAGAGGAAGTGACTTAAGGGCTGAGAGGTGGATGGAAATAGTGAAAATGAACGGAAAATGTGAGAGAGAGAGAGAGAGAGAAAGAAGGAGGGGGGATGGATTAGATGAAAATATAGGAGATAAAAATTTGGGCAATACGAACTGGAGAGAATGAGATGGAAGAAATGATGAGAGGGAAGGCGGGAGGGTGTAAGAAGGAACGAGAGAGAGAAAGAGAGAGAGAGAGAGAGAGAGAGAGAGAGAGAGAGAATGAATAGCACAGAAAGAGATAAATAAACAGATGCACAGAAACGATGCATCAAAAGTCATGCGGTCCCAATTGGTCTACATACCTGATGAAACTCCACGGGCTGCCCCCTTCCTATTTCGTTACCTTCAAGTCTCTGGCCTCCATAGGTAGTGATCCATGGGGCTTGGTAGGGAGGTGCCCAGAGAAAGGTGGGACCGTGGTAGGCAGTGAGGTATGTGTGTAGGCAGCTGGAGAGAGGTAGGTAGTGATGCAGGTAGGCACGTGGTAGGCAGTGATGTAGGTGTGTAGTCAGGAAGGCAGGTGGTAAGGACGTCAGCTGTGTGGGTAGGTAGGTAGGTTTGTTGTATAAGATGTGAGGCAGCTGTTTAGGCAGGCAGTGAAAGACGTACATAGGCAAACAGGCAGTTATATGCTTGTGTAGGTAGGCTGGTAGGTAGTGGTAGTCATCATCTTTGTTATCGTTAGTCACACACACACACACACACACACACACACACACACACACACACACACACACACACACACACACACACACATGCATGCATGCGCGCGCGCGCATGTATGTGAGTATGTAGGCTACGTTTAGATATATTGATGGGTTGGTAAGTGGTTAGGTAGGTAAGTAGACAGGCAGATAGCTAAATTTATATATTATGTAAAGAAGTAGGTGTAAACCGGTAAACAGTTTAATACGAGGATAAGTATAATGGTAAATAAAGATAAGTTAACAAATTGGCAAAAGACAGACCGACAGACACATAGACAGAGGGTGATAGAAACGTACTGACCCAGGTGAGAGAAGAGGGAAAAATGAATCTCTTAAATGCAAATGACTGAGCAACTTTCCAAAAACCTCCCACCATGCATTAATTTAGAAACATTTCCTTCACTAACTCCACACTCCTCCTTTACCTTCATTCACTCATTTTTCTTCTTTTATTCTCTTCCTGTCCTTTACCGTCCTTCCCATTCCTCCCTTCATTTCCTTCTCCCCCTCCCTTCCTTCCTTTCCTCTTTACAACACCGCTCTTGTTCCTGTCTCCCTCACCTCCCCCCTTTTTGTATTCCCTTCCTTTCCCTCCTAACCATCCCTTTTCCCTTCCTCACTTCCTTACTTCATTTTCTCTTCATTCTGTCTTCGTCCTCCTTTCCTTCAGCGTCCTTCGTTTCCTTTTTTTTCCATTTTCTTTTTCCTTATCTCCTATCTCTTTTTCTTTTATTCCTCCAATAGCTCTCTCTCTCTCTACACCCTCCACTCCTTCCCTTCATTTCCTTACCATCTCTCTCCTTTATTCATCTTTCTTTCCTCATTTCTTTACAGTCCCTTCTCCCTATTTAGCTTTAGTGTCGTCCTTCATTTCCTTCCTTCCCCCTCTTTCTCCTTTATTTTCCCCATTTCCTTCTTTCTCTCCTCTTCTTGGTTCTCTTCCCCCCTTCTTCCTTCATCATTCCATCCTCCCCCCTCTTTCATCTTCATTTTCTCCACTTCCTTCTTTCTCTCCTCCTTGTGTCTCTCTCCCCTTTCCTCTTCTTCCCTCCCTCCTTCCTCCTTACCTCTTATCACGCTCTTTACTGCTTTCCTTCCTTTATCTTCTTTCCTCCTGCCTACGTAACACACTTTCCTTTGTTCACTCTCTGTCCACCCTCATCCTTCATCCTCATTCTTCTCACGCCTCTCTTCTCATCCTTCTTTCCTCCACATTGTTCTTCCCATCTCCTCCTTCTCCTTTCTTCCATCTCCTACGTCTGTGCTTTTTCACCTTCCTACTACTCTCCTCCTCCTTCTTCCTCATTCCTCTCGTCTTTCCCATTTTCTCCATCTTTCCTTCCTCCTGCTTCTCCTCACACCTTCCTCCTACCTTTCCGCACTCCTTCCTCCCTTCATTCTCACTCTCTCCATCCCATTTCCTTCTTTCCTCTTTTTTTCCTTTTCCCCCCTCTTCCTTTCTCCCCTTCTCCTTTCCTCCCTCCCACTTTCGCATCCCCTCCTCTTCTCCTTCACCTTCCTTCCGGTCCATCTTCTTTGTCTCTTTCACATCCCTCCTCCTCCCTTCGCCCTTCATCTCTTCTCCCTCCTCTTCCCTCTCTTCCTCCATTCCGCCTTCCTTCACCCTCATTTCCATTAATTTATTCATTGTATCTTCCCCGTTCTTTTCCCCCAGATTTCCTTCCCGTGGTTAAGTATTGAATTCCTCCCGATAGGTGTGGGGGAAGAAAGGAAAAAAGTTGGGGACCGATTTTTAAAGATTTTTTAAAAGATAATTCGGGGATGAAAATTAAGTTGTTATTTTCTGCTTGGGTGCGCCTTGTTTGTTAGGCAAGGAAGGAAGGAAGGAAGGATGGAAGGAAGTAAGGATGGTAGAGAGAAGGGAGGAAGGAAGGACGGTAAGAGGGAAAGGAGATGGAGGGATGAAAATATAAGAATGGAAGGAAGAATGGAAGACAGGAAGAGAGGTAGAGAATGGCACGAAGGAAGAAAGGAAGGAATGAAGATAAAAGGAAAGAAGGAAGGACGATAAGAAGAGAAATGAAGTGGAAGGATGATCGCTGTAAGAATGGAAGGGAGAGAGGAAGGGGTAAGAGAAGGATGGTAAGAAGGAAAATTGTGTTGATATGGATGACTGTATCGTGTTTTTTAAGAAATAAGAAAGGAGTGAAAGAGATCTAAAAAAAGAAAGACAGTGAGAACCAGGGAAGAAAAGAGGAAAAAAAGAGATTGGGGGAAGAAGGGGAGAGAACAGAAGCAAGGAATAAGGAAAATGATATTGATTTCATACGTTTGTGTGTATCTTATCTTTTGAAACGGAGGAAGAGAGGAGGGAAGAGGAAAAAGGAAAAAAAAGGAAGGAAATGAACGGAACGAAAAGTGAAAGATATGGAAAAATGGTTGGGACACCTACACACACAAAAAAAAAGGGAAGAGAAAAGAAAGATTTGGAAGGAAGAAAAGATTGAAAATCAAAGGAAACGGAAGAAAGAGGAGAGGCAATGGTTACTGAAAGTGAAGGAGAAAGGGAAGGTAGTCAATATGTTGGTAGGAAAAAAGAAGGAGGGATTTTGAGAAGGAAGAGCAATGGATATGAGATAAGGATTAAGGAAAAGATTGAGGAAAGAAGGGAAGCAAGGAACAAATGTGTGAAAGTGTGGAAGAGGAAAGGAAGGAAGGCGGAAGTTATTGATAGGAAAGAACTTGTTAAAGCAGGAAAGAAGGTTGGCATGAAGAGAAAGTTTGTAAGTAAAGAACGTGTGAAAGTAGAAAAGATGTTAGGAAGAAAGAGAGAAATTATTAGCAGGAAGGAACGTGCCAATGTAGAAAGAAAGGAAGGAAGGAACAGAGGAATTAATGAAAGGAAAACATTGAACGTAGAAAGGAAGGAAGGAAGAAGGAAACAAGGAACAGAGATATTAACTGAAGAATAGAACATGTGAAAATAGGAAGGATGGAAGAAAGGAACAAAGAAAGTAATGAAAGGAAAGGATATGTGAAACTAGAAAAGAGGGGAAAAAATGAAAGGGAAGAAGAAAAGGCCAGCAGGGTGGGAAGGAAGGACAAGAGAAAGGAAGGAAAGAACTAATGGAGGGAGAAAGAGGAAGGGAGAGAATGCGAGAATAACATAAGGTGAAGAGATGAGAAAAACAGATGACTTATTAGGAGAGGTGGTGATTAGGCGGTCCGAGGAAGGAAAAGAGGAAAAAGTGAAGGAAAAGGGAGTTGAAGGAAAGGGGGGAAAATGAATTAAAAGTGGGAAATAACGATTGAGAAAAAAAGGAAAATTAAAGAAAAAGAGGGAGAGAAAATGGAGGGAAAAGGGAGTCGAAATGAAGGAGCAGAGGGAACAAGGAAAATGGGAAGATACGAAGGAGGAGGAGGAAGAAATGAAGGAAAAGTGTTGAAATGAAGGAAAGGGAGATGAAATGAAGAAGGAAGAATGGGAACAAATGAAGGAAAGGAGGGAAGAAATGAAGGAAGAAAGGGAAGAAATGAAGGAAAAGAGGGTTGAAATGAAGGAAAGGGGAGAAGAACTGAAGTAATAGGGGGAAGAAATGAAGGGAAAAGGGGAAAAATGAAGGAAAACGAGGGAAAAGGGAAGGAAAAGGGGGATGAATTAAAGGAAGAGAAGGAAGAAATGAAGGAAAAAGGGGAATGAAATGATGGAAAAATGGGGTGATATAAAGGAAGAGGAGAAAGAAATGAAAAATGGGAATGAAATGAAGGAAGAGGAGGAAGAACTGACGGAAAACGATATGAAGTGAAGGAAAAGGGGAAGAAATGAAGAAAAAGGGGAAAGAATGGAGGAAAATTCGGTAGGCATGAAGTAGTAAGAGGGAAAAACGAAGGAAAATAAACCTTGAGCCCTGGGACGTAATTTTTCCTTCTTCTTTGTTCACATTTTTTTCTCCCAGACTTTTTTTGATTAGCTTAGGAAAGGCATTCAGGAGGGACGAAGTTAATGAAGTCTTTATCTAACCCTGCTATCAGGAAATCCTCTCATGGTAGGGACAACTCTAGCACTGCGTTCCAAGTAACGTGGGAAGAGTTCACAGGAGCCTGAGAGTGACAGGGGAGGCTGAGGTGAAAATAGGGGTGGGGGGGGGCAAGAGTGAGAGGGGGAGAGGGGGGAAGCTGAGGTGAAAATAGGGGTTGGGAGGGGCAGGAGTGAGAGGGGGAGAGAGGGGTGGCTGTAGCGAAAATAGGGATAGAGAGGGGCATGTGTGAGAGGGAGTGTCAATCCCTTCAATCCGATGACGTGCATTTTGTGCTGCTGCCTTCACAAGATTATATTGAGCTTAGGACAGACTTGCACGATGAGCGAGTCACATACAGCCTTCATCCTTGACTTGTAGAAGGTTGGGCTGGCTATCTCTATTTCCCTGTCTGTCGATATCAGTCTTAGTCAATCTATCTATCAATCTGTCTTTCAATCCTCTTCTTAACCCATCTGGAGTGTAAGGGCTCGGGGCTGAGTTACTTCCTCCCGACAGTTCATGCTCGGGTGACCAGCCACGCTCTTCCCAAAGTTGCATTATGTGAACAGTAAACCTCGGCTGTCCTCCTGATGTAAACCTTTACGTTCCCATCCAGCTGCAGTGCCTTTAACCTGCTAGAACACCTGTCGCCATTTGGCTGCATGGTAATTGGTTTCGTGACGTATGGGAAACCATTTTGCATGACAGTACTACATCGAGTGGAGGATGGGCGTCTCACTGAAGTTGAATAAAATCGTCTAGTGGTAGGAAGAAGAAACGACAAAATTGGGTTTGATCCGTTCACTAATTGAGCGCTCTCCAAAGTTGAGTAAAAGGCCAGGTGTTTAAATAAATAAATAAGTAAATAAATAAATGCCGAAAGGTAGTAAAAAGTACGCTAACGTTTGCCATTTCCTGGTGAGAGGCATTACATCCCATTCAGTACGATGACGTCTTATTATTTCCTTCTGTTACCAGACGATTTTATTGAGTTTGGGGGGAAGCCAGTCATTGGTGAAGGGGTTAGGCACACACCCGTACAGCTAGTTGCATAACAGGCTTCGTAACACTTCTTCTTTAGCGATTTATTTTGCATGATTCGCCGAAGACATTCACTTGTTTGATATTGTTGCCGTTGTAATATCGACATAATTTTAATCCTAACACACAAGTGGTTAGGATAAGTCTATTATTTAAGATAAATCGCTGAAGAGATGTTAGGCGATATCCACAGTCACTTTGAATATAACCGATAGTTCCCATTAACCCCTTCAACCTGATGACCATCTTTGCGTCAGCTTCTTTCCATAGGCCTTCTTCGTGACTAGCATTATATTCTAGTAGCTATCAGTCTTTTTTTAGGTCTCAACATTTAAGATGAGATGGTAATATAAGGCTTCTGTAGGCGTAAAATTGTCATCTAACCACTTCGAATACAGAGCTGTAGCAAGAGATCACTTTAGACTATGGTGCTAGTCACGAAGCAGTGCTATGGAAGGGTTGCAGGGCCGTAGTACCACTTCAATCTCTCATCGAATTGCCGGAAATAGGTTGCAGAAGGTCGAAATTCACACACACACACACACACACACACACACACACACACACACACACACACACACACACACACACACACACACACACACACCACTCGTTTTCTCTTCGCGAGCGTGGTTGCAATAAAATAGAAGAGAAGGCATCAGAAAAGAATAACACTCACAGTCTGGTATGAATCAGTCTCAGCTTAATTTAACCTTCTTATGAAAAAAAGAAAAGAAAAAGAAATGGAGGAAAGAAGAAAACCAAGCACAGTGAGGAAAGAATGACAGCGAAAAGAACGCAGAATGGAGAGAAGAAGGAATTAAGAGTAAGGAGGGTTGTCGGGAGGTAAAGGAAATGATAATAAGAATGTGGAATAAAGAAAAGTGGAGAGGAGGAAGGAAGCGGAGGAGTGAGGAAAGGATAATGGAAGGGAAGTGTAAATAGAGAGTGATATTGGGCAGAAACATGGAAGAAGAATGGGAAGGAGGGAGACTGTAGAGAGGAGGTTAAGGAGGGGAAGGAAAAGATAATGGAGAGAGAGAGGGGGGGGGGAAGGAAGGGGGATCGTGTAGTTAACCGCTTCAGTACGGTAGGGTAATTTTTTGTTCTTGCCACTACCAGATAATTTTTATTCATCTGCAATGAGACTTCTCGTTCCGAAGGGGTTAAGCAAGGACACTACATATTTTTTTGTGTCCAGCTTATTATCCCGGAATACTCTTTGTATGTGTTCGACTCATTATAATTATTCTCTTTGATGTGTCCTACTCATTATATATTTTTTATGTGTCCCACTCTAGGCATATTCTTAACACCATGTTCTCTTGTGTTCAGCAGCCACACACCAAATGCCACCATTGCGGCACTAGTAACCCACCGTCCATACTGAATACGTTCTTGGTGTATCTCAGAGTATTGGCGAGAGTGTTTTATGACGCCGATGAGTCTAGCCGAGTCTCTTCCACGACAGTCAGTTAATCCAGCCCTTTCTAGCTCCACTCTGGAATCGAACTCGCGGCATTTCACACAACAGACGACCTCTCCAGCCACTGCCACCACCTGCAACCCACGACCTGCGAAAAATACCCCCTAAGCAGAGTAAAATCGTCAGTAAAGAGGAGGAATGTGATCTAAAGTCTTCCCTGTGAACGGGGTAAAGGGCGAGTGGCACGAGGTGAAAAGTTAGATGTGATGAAATGTGAGAAGGTAAATAAGTCAGCAGGTGGTGAGTGCATGAATGGGAAAGAGGATTGAAAGAGTGAGTGTGCGAGTTTAGATATGTGTGTGTGTGTGTGTGTGTGTGTGTGTGTGTGTGTGAGAGAGAGAGAGAGAGAGAGAGAGAGAGAGTATAACTATGTGCGCTTTATGTAGTATGAGAGAGAGAGAGAGCGAATGTATGTATAATTATGCACCGTATGTAGTGCCGGTATGAGAGAGAGAGAGAGAGAGAGAGAGAGAGAGAGAGCGAATGTATGTATATGCACTGTATGTAGTGCCGGTATGAGAGAGAGAGAGAGAGAGAGAGAGAGAGAGTAAAATATGCAGTGTCTAGTTGAGAAGGTTAGTAGAAGGGGGGGGGGAGGATGAAATGAGCAGTGTCGAGTTGAAAAGAATAGCAGAGAGAGAGAGAGAGAGCGAGAAATGCAAAACAAGACCTAAAAAAAAGTACAGGAAAGGGACAGGGGAAAAAAAAGGCGACGAGGAAACACGAAAAAGGGAGGAAAATGGAACAGAGTTATTGCGTGCGAGAGAAAGTGAGAGAGTGAGCGAGAGGGGGAAGAATGTGAGCGAGATAAAGAATGGATGGGCCTGTTGTCCCTCTGTTACCCAGGCTTTGGAAGGGTAAAGAAAAATAGGGACTAAAAAAACGCCATGTCAAGAGCAGGTGCACTTTTTTGGGGGGATTCTTTGGTCGAGTGAGAGGGTCGTTGTTTGAGGTAGGTAGGTAGGTAGGTGGAGAGGCTGAGAGGTTGTAGGCAGGTAGGATGATTAAACTTAGAAGGGAAGGTAGGTGGAGAGGTTGTAGGAAGGTAAAGAGCTAGGTGGGATGGATGATAGGTTGGTATGTAGGCAGGTAGGTAGGCTGAGAGGTTGTAGGCAGGTACGATGGTTAAAAGTAGAAGAGTAGGTAGGTGGAGAGGTTGTAGGAAGGTAGGGGTAGGTATGTAGGTAGGTGGAGAAGTTGTAGGAAGGTAAAGAAGTAGGTTTGTAGGTAGGATGGGTGAAGGTAGATAGGTAGGTAGGTGGAGGGTTGTAGATAGGTAGGATGGTTGAAGGCAGGTAGGTAGGTTGGTAGGCAGGTAGAGAGATTGTAGGTTATTGCAGAGATACAGTAGGTAGGTGGCGAGGTTGTTAGTAGGTAGGATGGTTGAACGTAGGTAGGTAGGTTGGTGGGTAGGTGGCGAGGTTGTAGGTAGTTAGAATGGTTGAAGGTAGTTAGGTTAGGTAGGTTGGGAGATAGGTGGGGAGACTGTAGGTAGATGGGATGATTGAAGGTAGTTAGGTAGGTAGGTGGAGAGTTTGTAGGTAGGATGGTTGAAGGAAAGTAGGTGGGGAGGTTATAGGTAGGTAGGTAGGTGGGGAGATTGTAGGTAGGTAGAAAGGTGGGGAGGTTGTATATAGGTTGATAGGTCGGGTGGTTGTAAGTAGGTAGGAAAGGTAAGTAGGTAGGATAGTTGAAGGTAGTTAGGTAGGTAGGATGGTTGAATGTAGTTAGGTAGGTAGGATAGTTGAAGGAAGGTAAATAGATTGATGCGGAGGTTGTAGGTAGGTTGGTGGAGAGGTTGTAGGTAGATAGATAGGTGGGGAGGTTGTAGGTAGGTACATAGGTAGGGATGTTGTAGGTAGGTAGATGGGTGGGGAGGTTGCAGGTGGGTAGATAGGTGGGGAGGTTGTATGTAGGTGCATAGGTGGGGATGTTGTAGGTGGGCAGATAGGCTGGGAGGTTGTAGTAGGTAGATAGGCGGGGAGGTTGTAGGTGGGTACATAGGTGGGGATGTTGTAGGTAGGTACATGGGTGGGGAGGTTGTAGGTAGGTAAATAGGTGGGGAGGTTGTAGGTAGGTAGATGGATGGGGAGGTTGTAGGTAGGTAGGTAGGTGGAGAGGGTGCAGGTAGGTAGATAGGTGGGGAGGTTGTAGGTAGGTAGATAGGTGGGGATGTTGTAGGTAGGTAGGTGGAGAGGTTGTAGGAAGGTAGAGAGGTAGGTAGAATGTTTCAAGGGAGGTAGGTAGGTTGGTAGGTGAAGAGGTTGTAGGTAGTTACAGAGGTAGGTAGGATGATTGAAGAAGGTAGATAGGTTGGTCTGTTTATAAAGAGAAAAGTAAGTGGTAGGTAGGTAGGATGGCCAGTTTATAAAGTTGCAGGTGGTTCGGTAAGTAGGTGGGTAAGTAGGTAGAGAGGTTTATGAAGTGTTAAGTATGTCGGTACGTTGGTAGGTGGGTAGGATGGTTTGTAAAGAGGCAAGTAGGTAGGTAAGTTGGTTGGCTGGAAGACAGCTATGGGATTAGGTTGGTAGTTGTTTGTGGATAAGTAGTGAGGCTATGAAGTACCGTTTTAGGTTGGTTGGTAGGTAGGTACGTACGTATGTAGACTGGTAGGTAAGTGGAGAGGTAGGATGGTTGGTTAATAGAGATAGGTTGGTTGACACGTAGGTGGGTAAATTGGTAAGTATTGGTAGACAGATGGTAGGTAGGTATGTGGATAGATAGGTAAATTGGTTAAAAGAAAGGTAGGTAGGTGGAGAGTTTGGTGCGTAGGTTGGTAGATAGAAAGGCAGGCAGGTAGATGCAGAATTAGGTAGGTAAGCTGCTTAAAGATTAGCAGGTTAGTGTATGGAAGGCTGTTATTTATGAGCAGGTTGGTAACATATGTAGGTAGGCATTGGAGGTTAGTAAGTCAGTACAGAGTTATGTGGATAAGCAGAGACTTTGGTAACTAGAGAGGTAAGTAGTTTTTTTTTTTTTTTATGTGTCCGACTCTGGGCATAGGCTTCACAGCCTGCTCTCAAGGCCCAGTAGTCCTCCTTCATACCATACTGTACACCTCTCTTCATGTCACCGCTTCGGCGCTAACACCCACCGTCCATATTGAATACGTGCTAGGGCTGTCTCATACAGGACTGGTGTATTGGTATTAGCGGGGGTACTTTTATGACATGTCGGCGGGTCATCTGGTAGATCAGGAAAGTCTGCTTTTTATGAAATTCAAATCCTTAAACTGTTCCTTGCCCCAGCCGGGATTCGAACCTGGGTCCATCAGGACTGCAGGCCGCCTCTCTACCGATTCAGCCACAAGTGGGTTGACAGGAATATTGCTTCGTAGATGTTGGAAAGTAGATGACTGGGTAGGTAGATAAAAGAGGAAAGTGGGAAGGAGGTTAGGAAATGCGTAAGTGGGTAGGTAAGTAGCTATCTAGGTAGGTAGGTAAGTGAATTGAGAGAAAAAGGGAAGGTAGGCAGTATGGTGTAGGTTGGGGAGTAAGGAAGATGATGTGTAGGTAAGTAGGTAGGTAGGTGGAGATGTAATGTGAGCTGAAGTGCGAGAGTGGGTAGGTAGGTCGGTAGGTTAAGCGAGAGGGGGAAGGAGGTAACTAACCGGGGGTGTAGGTAACTAGGCACGCTCTGAAGGGATATAGGTAAGGGAGTAAGTAGGTCGGTTCGTTGGTAGGCAAGGCAAGGTAAGATGTTCAGCGGGGAATGGAGTAGGCAAGTGAATTTTTCAATAAGGAGTGAAGGAAGGCAGGTGGATTTCATACGTGGGCAGGTTGGTTAATAATTAGCCAGGTGGAGAGGCTGGCTGGCAGGTTGATGGTGATGTAATAGGTAGACAGGCTGACAGGCAGGTTGGTGGGTGTGTTGGGATAGTGTGAAAAGTTGGTAGGACGATAGACAAAAGGATGGATAGACTGATCGACTGACTCCCTTCAGTCTGTCTTTTCCCCGCACTGTTGCATCTCTTTCTCATTATTGTAACTAATTCACTGGCCACTGCTCTTCTTAACTCTCTTCTTACATCTCCCCTCCATTACTGCAGGCGCGTAGCACCCTTCCAGTAACAAACACTCACCCCTCTTCTATCCAACACTTTAGTGCAAGAGTATGACTCAGTTCTTCATGTATGCAACAGGCCAACTCTGGAACTGTCCTTCTCAGTCTGTATTTCCTGCTGCTTAAAACCTCCAGTCTTTTAAACGCAGTGTGTCCAAGTATCTCGAAGTGAACGGATCTCTTTTTTTTTTTTTTTTTTTTTTGTAGAGGGAACAACTTATTAAAGGCTTCTAGCCTTTGCTTCCTTCTTCTTTGCATTAAAAAAAAAAAAGTTTTTTGGCCACGAGGCAAGTAGGTAGGAAAGTAAACTTAAATATACTCTTAAATAGTTGGTAGGGTTCTTGATTGACTGATAGATGGAGGAGATAAATTGACAGGTCAAGTCAGTTACCATGTTCAGTCGAAAGGGAACAGAAATTTGAATTACTCATGCCTTAAACGGGAAGGAGCGAGGAATTTTCCCCGTTTTGATCCTGCTGGATGCCCGTTGAAAGAGAGAGAGAGGGGGGGGTGGGAGAGGGGAAGTAGTGTTAATCCCTTATGGGATTAAGGCGTCTGGCAGTAGGTAGATAGATAGATAATAGTATACAACTTTAGCAGTATGAGGAGAGAGGAAGGAGAGGCGAGAGAGTGATCATACAACAAACACTTCACTCTTCTCTTCTGCCTTGCTGGTACTTTCAGTGCCGGACCAAGGACGAATCCATCCCCTTCACTAATAGTAAATACTAAATTTGAAGCAAAAAAACAGAAATGAGTCATAACTCGGGAACCGGGGGCCCGATTGGACTGGGAACTGTTTTATTCTTCAAGGTAGAGCATTTTAACCGTACCATACTCGGACAAAAATTGCGCTACTTTTGCGCCATTTTTGCTGTTAGGGTAACAAAGAAACATACAGAAATCGAATCATTATAATATAGATTATATATAATGTATAGGTTGGTAAATGGGTAGACCTGTAAATAAATAGACACGGGTAAGTAGTCAGATTTTTATGAAGGTAGGATGTAGGTATGTAGGTAGGTAGATTGACAAATAAACAGGTAGACTGAGCAATAGACTGGGAGGTAGGTGGATACAGCCATAGACAGACAGACAGACAGTTAGAGTGCATAGGGACTAAAAAGGGTGGTCTGTATAAAGCTCAGAAACAGCGAGTGGGAAGAACAAAAGGTGAGAGGGAGCGAAGGGAGTCGGGAGGGAGGGAAGGAAAGAGAGAAAGGGGGAAAGTGAGTGAGAGTAGGGGCAGTTGGGGAGTGAGGGAAGAAGGCAGGGAGCGAGGAACTGAGGAAGGTGAAGAGAGAGGGAGTTAAGGAGGGAGAGAAACAGAGACTGAAGGAGTTAGAGAAGGAGGGAGGTAAAGAGGGAGAGAAGGAGAAACGGGGGGAGGTAGAGAGAGAGAGAAGTAGAGACCAAGGGAGATAGCGGACGGAGGTTAAGGAGGTAGGAGTACTATCAAGGAGGAAAAGAGGGAGGAGAGGGAGTGATGGAGAAAACAAGGAGAGATTATAGAGGGAAATATTGATGAATGAAAGAAAGAGGGAGACAAGGAAGGAATCTGCAACCTAGAGGGGGGAAGGGAGAGTCAATAAAGAGTGTTGCTCGCAGGTTCGAATCCCGAATAAGAGGCTCGAGGTTTTACGATTATATTATGCCATCAGAGGCCGTGGACGGTCACCTGTCCGTAAAAGTTCAGTTATTAATAAACCCATATCGGCGGAAATAAAAAATAGGTAGGGAAAAAGTAAGAGTATATTATATAAATACAGAGTCGTAGTATTTGTAGCCCCAGGTTCATCTGAAATGTGGACGCAGTGTATTGCAAGCCGAAATTGCCCTTCTCTTGCAGTCCACCATCCTCCTTGTGGGGGGCAGGGGCGAAAATTGAGGGGCGATTGTTTAACGAAGCAATGGAGCAGCATGGCTATATCGATGCCACCGCGTGAAGGCGTCCTCCTCCAACACGGAATGGATGTAGGGAAAGACAGGAATAGACCCCTCGTTATATGGAGAGATGGCTGGATAAGTGAATGTGTGTAAAAATAGACTGTGGGGAAGGTTGGCTAAAGGGATTGGGGGGGTGAAAAGTATATATATGGTGTGAGTGAATGGGTCGGTATATGTAGAGATAAATGAAATAACACTAGGGTTTAAAAACGAAATATTGGGGAGAGGAAGAGGGACACAGGTCGGTGTTGCTGCTGCTGATGGTGACGATGATACTGATGAAGGGAAGGACGACAACGATGATGATGGTTGTGATTGTGATGGTAGTAATGATGATGGTGTTGATGATTATAAAGGTGAAGTTTAAGGACGACTACGACGATGATGATGATGATTATAGCTTACAATAGTCAGGGTACATATGGTGATGCTAGTGATGAATGTAGATAGTTAGTGAATGGCGCTACAAAGTTACCAGAGTAATGTAAAAAATAACATGGGAGGGAGGGCGGTCGGTCTTGTAAGCCTACCGGTGTATAAATATTTACACTCTAAAGTAACGAAAATGGAAGCGTTTTAATAAGGAGAGTATGTGCTTCTTAATTATAAAGATGTCTAGAGTAAATACGCAGTTCATTTCTTTGTGAAAAATTAGAGCAGTTTTAATATCATTCGAGAAATTTGTCCTGTTACGGTTTCTTTGCACATAATCGAGATTATAATACAGTAGATTACATTTCAAGAATACTGTACATGAATGTTAATTGGAAAAATGATTGCTGTGATAGAGATGTTGAAAAAATAAATGTGTATATATAGGAGAAAGAAAGAAAGAAATTTATAATTGATGAGGAAAGTGGAATAAGTGAGAGCATGTTTTAGCGTGAATATGATGTTTGGTTGAGAGAGAGAGAGAGAGAGAGAGAATAATCTATGATGTAACGGAAAACGGTTCGGCAGATGAACAAGCGAAAATTCTCTAAATAGAGCGGAAATAAAAGTAAATGAATCCATGAAATTAATGAAACCCAGAAGCAGCAGTTAATAAACACGATGCAGAACACAAATAAGATATATCTAAGAGTAATTTAGATCATCATCAAATCATTGTCATCGTCAATCATCATCATCATAATCATCATCATCGTCATCGTCATCATCATCATCATCCAAACCATTATCACCCAAACGTTTTTTTTTTTTTTTTCTCACACGAAGCGTATGAACCCGGGGCTAGGCAACCAAGTCCCAACATTTAAGGCAGTGGTGACCAGCGTCGTTTGCCTCTGAGTGACATTATGTGAGTACTATATCCCAACCATCCCTCAGAAAAAGCCCCTTACAGTCTTCATCCTGTTGGAGCTCCTTAACCCACTGGACCTCCAGGCATCATTTTGACATATGGTTACCACCCAACGTAGTAAATAGTTTCCTGGGTTACAGGAAATTATTTGACTTCGCTCAGAGTCGTCAGAGAGAGAGAGAGAGAGAGAGAGAGAGAGAGAGAGAGAGGGGGGGGGGGGAGTGCAGCACTACATCCAGTGAGTGGATGATGGGCACCCCCATATACCACAAGGAAAGTCTATCTATCTATCTATAGCCCGACGCCCTAATCCCGCAAAGGGTGGCCACAGACAAAACGCCTCCAAGTCATTCTGTCACCCACCATTTGACTCCCCTCCCCCCAACTCACCCCCCCCTCCCTCATATACCTCTCAACTCCATCCCTCCACCTCATCCTCGGTCTACCCCTCCCTCTCCCTCCCTCCACCTCACCTACATACACCCTCTTAGTCAGTCTTTCATTCTCCATTCTCTCCACATGTCCAAACCACCTCAGTGTATTTCTCCTAATCTTTTCAACCACATCCACATCTACCCCACAACGTTCCTTCACTTCTTCATTCGTCAACCTGTCCCTCCGTGTCACTCCACATGCTCCTCTCAAGTAACTCATTTCCACTGCTCTCACTCTTGACTTGTTCCCCTCTTGCAAGGTCCACGCCTCGCTTCCATACATCAGGGTAGGGATCACAATACTATCATGCAGTGACTTCTTAACTTCCATACTCACCTCCCTATTTCTCATCACTGCTTTCAGTGAAAAGTTAGATTAGAAAAGAAATCCCACCCAGTTTCTCAGACTCTGAAAATACCAGGAAAAACAATTAAGCGGTCCGAAAATAAGTGGCTGTTTTTTTTTTCTTGTTTTGCCGTTGTTGTTGTTGTTTGTGTATTCTGGGCAGCTTGAGTAATGAGGGAAGGAGGTTAGAGGAAAATTCGAATGAAGGATAAAAATTGTGAGGAAGATGGAAAGAAGAAAATGCTGAGTGATAACAACAACAATAACAACGAAATGATAATGCGATGATGAAGAAGAAGAATATTGATGATGATGATGATGATAATAAAACATATAATAATAGTACCAGTAATAATAATAATAGTAATAATAATAATAAATAATAATAATAATAATAATAATAATAACTGATAATAATAATAATAATAATAATAACAACAACAACAATAACTAGAAATCTATAGTTGTTGAAGCAATATTCGAAGAACTCCACACTGCAGATGGTAATGCCACTTTCCAAATTAGAATGACTATATATATATATATATATATATATATATATATATATATATATGGAGCCTCTGTGGTACAGTGGTAAAGTGTGCGTCTTCGTACACTGAAGGACGAGGGTTCGCGCCCCGCCAGGGTAATAAACTTTGGGAAAGATCTTCTGGCCACGTACTGCACTGGCGGACACAAGGGGTGCTGTGGTTGAACCAGTGTCGCATAATATAAAGTACGCTTGCACCCAGTCGGCTTGCGCGGGCCGATTACACTTGGTTCACAGACTACACACATCCAAAGCCACTCCAACACTACAGTTACACTTACAAGCACTTCTCACCCTACGTACAATCTCTACCAGACAGCCTAAGCCACTTGGTAGAGATACATTGGCTGTATCGTCCCCACTTCGGTCGGGATAGGCCGGTCCTGCAGTGGATACTCAAACGGCTGATATATATATATAATTATACACTTGCACATCAGATATGATGTACAATCTTTGAAGTATACACAGTATTAAGAGCGGTTGTGGTAAATGGTGCGTTATAATACATCATAAATTGTGCGCGATAAGTGTCATGATTTTTGTTCTTACCAAGGTGTATATATGTTAGAATCTAGGTTCAAAAATCGTTAAAAAGCGTAAAAAGAATATTGCTTTGTTATAACTGCTGTTATGAAAATTTAAAAAGTAGACACTCTTAGGGTTCAGAAATAACCTGTGTTACCATTGTGGACCTACTAGGCCTGTGGGACTTATGGTGTGACTCAAATTTTTTTTACAGATTTTAACCTGTGACCTTGAGAGCAAGGTCAGGGTCATTCGTGCCATGTAAATCATGTTCACTCATGACCCACTACATTTCCGCCGAGTTTGGTCAAAATCGGCCAAATACTTTCCGATTTAGCATTTTCAGGCATGAGGCAGCCATTTATTGGATCTCAGTATCAATAACCAGGTGCACCTGTTTATGCTGACGACTACATACTGGAACATTTTGCAAAGCAATCGATCTGTAGTTTTTGCTGTGCAGGAGAGAAAAAGTGATAAAATAACATAGAGGATGCTAGTGCTTGGAAAATAATTTTGTGTCAAATGAAGCCTGCAGCCAAGATACACCACTCCTGAAGATTTCAAGTCTCTATCTCGAACGGTCTTGGAATTGCAGCCTTCTAGATCTTCTCTCCCCCTCCCCCCCCCCGGAAAAAATTATATATATATATATATATATATATATATATATATATATATATATATATATATATACAAGAGCTCCTCAGAATGTCGAGTTCTCAATAGTAATAGTAATAGAAATAATAATAACAACAACAACAACAACAACAACAACAACAACAACAACAACAACAACAACAACATAACTGTCCTAAGGACATTCACCAGTCTCCATGTACTGTTTCTTAGTGACTTCGACCCAACTGGGGAGATTTAGATTTTTTTCTATCAGAAATGGCCATATATTCTTAACACTTTTCTATCAGAAAGTGTTAAGAATATATGGAGTAGATGGGAAGTTGTTGAATGCTGTGAAGAGTATGTACGATGGTGCGAAGGCTGCAGTGCGTGTGGATAGTGAACTAAGTGAATTTTTCTCTTTGGAGGTTGGTTTGAAACAGGGATGTGTCATGTCTCCATGGTTGTTCAATCTGTACATGGATGGGGTAATAAAAGAGGTACAAGGTAGGGTAGTGGATGTTGGAGTGGCCCTGGTGAGAGAGGATAGTGTTTGGAAACTCCCTGTACTGTTGTTTGCAGATGATACTGTGTTGTTGAGTGAAGACGAAGGGGAGTTGCAAGGCTTGGTGGATGAGTTTGGGAGAGTGTGTAAGAAACGGAATCTAAAGGTGAATGTAGGGAAGAGTAAAGTGATGGTCTTTGAGAGAGGTGAGGTTAGTGAATGTACAGGGAGGTTGGATGGTGAGGAATTGGAAAATGTGAGTACGTTTAAGTACTTGGGTAGTGTGATGAGTAAGGATGGAGGTTTGGAGGGTGAATTGCTTGAAAGGGTACAGCAGGGAAGAAAGGTTGCTGGTTCTTTGAAAGCAGTGATAAGAAACAGGGAAATGAGCATGGAAGTGAAAAAGTTACTACATGACAGTATTGTGATACCAACTCTAACGTACGGAAGTGAAGCTTGGACATTGTTGGAAGGACACAAGTCAAGAGTGAAAGCAGTGGAAATGAGTTATTTAAGAGGAGCCTGTGGAGTCACGTGGAGAGACAGGCTGATGAATGAAGATATAAAGGAACGTTGTGGTGTGGATGTGGATGTGATAGGAAGCGTTATGAGAAACACACTGAGGTGGTTTGGCCATGTGGAGAGGATGGAGGGTGAAAGACTGACGAAGAGAGTGTATGTGAGTGAGGTGGAGGGAGGAAGAGGGAGGGGGAGGCCGAGGATGAGATGGAGGGATGGGGTGGAGAGGTATATGAGAGAGGGGGGTGTGAGTTGGGAGCAGGGCAGTGAAATGGCGGGGGACAGGGCGACTTGGAGGCGATTTGTTTGTGGCTACCCCAAACGGGATTGAGGCGTCTGGCAATAGATAGATAGATAGAAATGGACCATACCAGGACGCATAACCTGGGCCCATCAGATTCATTGCTCAGTCTCCGGTTCTCCTGGAATCATTGTGAGAATAATAACAATAATACCAGCGGAAACAGGTGGAGACCAGTAATATTAATAATAATGATCAGTGTAGAACAGCAGGAAGAAGAGGAAGATGTGGAAAATGAGAAGAAAAGCAAGAAGGAGAGGAAGAGAAAGATGAGGATAAGGATAGGTGAGTTAAAGCGAACTACAACGGAGAGGAATTATGAAAGTAATTTGGGGAGAGAGAGGAATGAGAACACGGAGGAGGAAGATTCGGACGGAGCAGGAAGAGGTAGGTGACGAAGAAGAGGGGGAGAATGATGAACACACGGAAGTTATTATCATTATCACCATCCTCGTCGTCGCCATCGTCATGGTTTTTCGTTGTTGTTCTTGAAGTTGGGATCGTTGCACTGGCCTTTCAAGGGAATACGTTATAGCTGTTGGATTAATAACTTTACCACCACCACCACCGCTACCACCACCACCACCACCACCGCTACCACCACCACCACCACCACCACCACCACCACCACTACTACTACTACTGCTGCTGCTGCCGCCGCCGCCGCCGCTGCCGCCGCCGCTGCCGCTGCTGCTGCTGCTGCTACTGTTGCTGCTACATTGGTGGAGGCTATTGTTTTTCGCTGGTATTATCATCATTATTATTCTCACCTCAGTCTCGCAACGATTCCGGGAGAACCGGAGACTGCACAATGAATCTGAAGGGCCCAGGTTATGTGTCCTGGCATGGGATATTGCTGATAGAAAAAAAAATGTCAAATCTCCCCAACGGAGTCAAGGTCATTGTAAGTAACAGTAGCAGACTCATGCTTTCTTCGACATCTTTGTCAGATCCCCTATGGATGTTATTCGAGAAGTACCATAGGATCTTCAGATCTTGTTCATATTATACATACCGGTACCTTACCACATAGCGAAGCCTCGTTATTGTTGCTACACAGTGAAAATACGTAACTAATTACAGTGTTATTATTCCGGCTCAGAGTCTCCCGACGATTCCAAGAGAACCGGAGACTGCGTAATGAATCTGAAGGGCCTGGAATGGACCGTTGCTGATAGAAGAAAAAAAAAAATCAATCTCCCCAATGGGGTCATGGTCACTAAGAAACAGTAGGTGCAGACTAGTGACTTCGTGGGACAGTTAGAGTTCTAGTTATTATTATTGTTATTATTATTATTATTATTATTATTATTATTCCATCATCATCCAATCCTACGTTGCCTCATGAGCGTAGGAGCCCTGGGCTAGGCAAGTTGGTCCTGACATTTGAGATGAGTGACCAGTCTCATTTATCCCTGAGTGGCATTACGTGAGCAGTAAACCTCAACCATCCCTTGGATATAAACCTTCACCGGCTCCATCCGATTGGAGCGCCGTAATTACCCACTAAACCACCAGGCGCCAAAATTTGGTTATATGGTTACCACCTAGCGTAATAAATGGTTTCCTGGTGTACAGGAAACCATTAGGCTTTTCACTCAGTGTAGAGTCACCCACAGGCAGAAGGAAGAGGAAAGAATGAAGGAAAGAAAGACAGAAGAGGGAGTGTAAAGTCACCCGTAGACAGAAGGACGAGGAAAGAATGAAGGAAAGAAAATCAGGAGAGGATGGAAAGAAAGAAGGATGTCGGAGAGGAAAGGGCTGACACGCGAGGGCAGCACTACATCGAGTGAGTGGATGGTGAGCGCCCCCACCTACCACAGTTATTATTATTATTATTATTTATTATCATTATTACTGATTATTGCTCCCGTTTGTGTTTAGTGTTGCTTTACCATTCAAACAGGTTGTAATAATGCTGTCTTCCAGCCAGTTAATATTTTTAACCACAATGCAGCACATCAAAAGATGAGATTAGTGTGCCACTGTATCAGGAAGGTCACGCAGGCAACAAAGGTCAGAAAAGATCGCGGCGGCATTTTCCGTCATTAACCCCTTCCGTTCCAAAGATAACCCAGAAGCTGGACGAAATCTGGAATTAGCGTGAATTATTTATAAAACATGTAATTTTACTGAATGGTAAGCTTGGACGTTGTTGGAAGGACACAAGTCAAGAGTGAGAGCAGTGGAAATGAGTTATTTAAGAGGAGCCTGTGGAGTCACATGGAGAGAGAGGCTGACGAATGAGGATATAAAGGAGCGCTGTGGTGTGGATGTGGATGTGATAGGAAGCGTTATGAGGAACACACTGAGGTGGTTTGGCCATGTGGAGAGGATGGAGGGTGAAAGACTGACGGAAAGAGTGTATGTGAGTGAGGTGGAGGGGGGAAGAGGGAGGGGGAGGCCGAGGATGAGATGGAGGGATGGAGTGGAGAGGTATATGAGAGGGGGGTGTGAGTTGGAAGCAGGGCAGTGAGATGGCGGGGGACAGGGCGACTTGGAGGCGATTTGTTTGTGGCCACCCCAAACGGGATTGAGGCGTCTGGCAATAGATAGATAGATAGATAGTTAACTCGTAGTGAAGGTTTATATATATATATATATATATATATATATATATATATATATATATATATATATATATATTTAATTATCAGTCTAGCTCCGTTTGTGTCAGTCGATGAAGTTATCTATTTCCGTTGCAACCTTAACCTTTATCAGTTATTCTGTGTTATAAAATATAGGTAGACAGATATAGATATGAGTATATACTGTACATTACCTGTTTATATATCTGATTTCTGTTTCTGCGTCAGTCACACCACCATACTTTACCAGCATCATTCAGGTCCACTCACTAACTGATCAGGTTTACAGGTGAACGTTGGAGTACTGTGTTTGTTTAGTGGTGTTGTGTCTGTATTTGTTTACCTCTTTGTTGTTCCTTGTGTCATTCTGTCTGTACTTGCATCCTTATGTCTTCATCTTATCTATTTATCTGTGATTCCGTTTGTCTCTATATGTGAATTTTGGATGTCTGCTTATCTGTCTAACAACCTTATCTGTTTATATCCATCAGCAGCTCTCATATCCAGCCAGTACCTCCTTAACATCAGAAATGAAAGTCTTTGTTCACCAAATTCTCTACTTCTCATGTCTATCAAGTTTTCAGTTTTTCTTTGTCTTTTTATGTTATTTTCCGTCGGTGTATGTTTTTCCTGGTATTTCAAATGTTTTTTTATTATGGTTTCCTTCTGTGTTTTATCTATGTTTTTATGTATTGATGCCTGTTTTTAACCTGTTTATTTTCATATCTGTGTAAATCCATCTTGTGTTTGTTTACCCGGCCGTGTTAAGTGTGAAGATAGCAGCATGAAAATAAGACTGGGGAGAGAGAAAAGAATGATAAAGAAAGAAGACAAATGGAAAGAAATGGAAGAAGAAACAAGGGGGAAAGTAAAAGTTAGGAAATGAGGAAATACAGAATGGAAGTAATGAGAAGAAAAGAAGAAGATAAGGCTGAAGAAGAGGAATGGGTAAATGGAAGGCAGGAAAAGGATGGAAGATAAAAAATGGCAACACTGGAGAGTCAAGAAAATTAAAGAAAAGGATGAAAGAATACAAAAAGAACAGGTGGAAGGAAGAGAAGGGAGAACAAAGACAGAAAAAAAGTGATAGAAGAAAAAAGATAAGAGGAAGGAAGGAAGCAGGAACAAATATTTAAGCAGACGGAAAGGGAAAAAAGAGAGAAGCGGGGAGAAAGAGGGGAAAGTAAGGGTGAAAACAGGAAGAAAGGAATAAAAGGGATGGAGGAAGGAAAAAGGAATGTAGGAAGAAAAGGAGGAAGAATAAAGAAAAACGGGGAGGGGCACTAGGTAGCAGTGTTGCGAATGAACGTTTTAAATATGTATAGTTGGTAATGATGCCTCTCTCTTCTCTCTCTCTCTCTCTCTCTCTCTCTCTCTCTCTCTCTCTCTCTCTCTCTCTCTCTCTCTCTCTCTCTCTCTCTCTTAGAGAGAGATGAGAGGAGGGAGAGGAAACGAATTAGAGGGTGAAAGGAAGGAGGGAATGGAGGACTGGGGGAAGAGGGGAAGAGGAGGCTGGAGAAATGAGGGGAGAGGGGAGGAGGAAGTGACTGAAGGTGAAAGGAGAGAGAAGTAAGAGGATAAGAAAGGATAGGAAAGGGAAGGTGAAATGAGAGAAGGGAAGGGAGTGAGGGTGAGAGGCGGGAGAATGAGACATATATAAGCAGATCACGCAGACCTGAGGGACCCTGCCAGGCTAGGACAGTTGAAGGCTCTTTCCCCACTCCCCACCCCTTATGGATAGACTCCCACATTAATAATAAGAATAAGAATAATAGTAGTCTATAGTAGTAGTAATAGTACCGTTGTATATGGTGTTGTTGTTGTTGTGCCGATAATACTGGAGGCGGTGGTAGTAGTAGGAATGAAAAGATTGTCTGAGACCAGGTGAACTTGAGTAGACAAGTTTTGTTATGAATGAGAATGATTTTTTATGAGAGAGAGAGAGAGAGAGAGAGAGAGAGAGAAGAACGATGTTAACGAGTAAGGATATTCATGCATTTATATTTTGACCTTATGCTCATACCTGCATCCTGATACGTACATGTACCTACATTCATACATACATGTCGACCTACCTACCTGCCTACATACTCGTAAATATATACATACATACAGTATGATCATATATATTTATACCGGTATATGATTATTACACATACTGTATATATTCGTGATTTATTTCAAGCATTTAAGTATTACATTGCTTTCGTGTATATTTGTCACGTATGTATAAATATATGTATTAATGTATGCAGGCAAACAGAAGGGTAGACCTTGGTAGTTATTCTCAGCCCCTTCACTAGCATGACGTACTAATTTTTTTTTCCTCGCTGCTGTTAAACGAATTTTTCAGTTTAAAATTCCCAAGTATTGAATGGATCAGTGGAAGCTGCATCTACTCCCTCCAGTTCGTCTGGAGATGCCGGAACTGAAGTTAAAAATAAGTGATCATGAGCGGGTTAATTCTCTCTCTCTCTCTCTCTCTCTCTCTCTCTCTCTCTCTCTCTCTCTCTCTCTCTCTCTCGTCATCATCTTCCCACTTGAAGCTTGGGTCAGGTAGGATCCAGAAAGAAGGAAAGAAATGTGTTAGAGAATTGTCAGTAGCATTCACAGTGAAATGAGCCGTAGAGCCATGCACGCACCACGCCTCCACTGTCCTCACGCCACCTCACAACTCTAAACCGTCTGCACATACTATTGAGGGTTGTTTTCCTTAATAGTTGCCTTCCACATACACTTGGCAGATGGAGTCCGTCAACTGTAAAATTATAAAAGTCGATCTCATGTCATTACTTTAGCCTCATCAATTTCATACCCCTTTCTAAGCCACTCTGTTTACCCTGTTCATTCATTTTTTTTCTTTTTCTCTTTTCTTTTTTTTCCCACCACGTCTCCACTCACCTTCAAACTCACTCACATACCGTATACCCTTTTTACCACCGTATCAGTCAACTCTGAGTTTAATATAAGCATAGATGTTGTATTAAATTTGTTGTAATGAATATCTTTAGCCGTGCTTGATCGGATTAGTTAATTACTCATCTTCCTCAGTGATATCATTGTTTGGTATATTTTTTTCCATACACGTTATCGCCCATTCCCAGTACCTCCATAACTGTTATTAACCACAATTGTATTTAGCCACACCACTGCCTTTTATGTGGCTTGTCTTTTGTATTGCCGACACAGGGGTGGGCGGGGGTGATGGGGGATGGGGTGATGGGGCAATTAGGGGGGCACCACAACAATCCCATTACTCCATTAATTAACTCAGGGGTCAGAATAATCAGGTGTTGTGTGTGCTCCCGCCGACAAACTTTTTCATGCTCTCTATTTTTGCCTGGGGGAAGGGGAAAGGGGGTTGGGGTGAAGGGGGAGGAAGGGGGGATTGCCAGGTGATGAGTTTTCCATAGTTGGGGCTTTGAATTATTTTTATCACATATTTTCATTAAGCTGGTGTCGTATTAGTTTTTTCTGTTAACAGCTATTACCTTGTGTTTGCTGTTTTTCCATTAAGCATTATTGTTACCGTACGTTTAGGTAGCTTTATTGTTATATATATATTTTTTAATGGGGGTCAGGATAGTGATGATGATGATGAAAATGATGGTTATATTTTGTGGCATGAACATCAGCGCCATCTGTTCGAGGTAGTGTTGCTTACGTTGGACGTCTATGTGGTGGCCCGTAAACACACTCCCATAAGCTGTTGACCACACTTTGTTCATCATTCTCAAATGATTAACCTTGCAATTTTGGGATTAATCCAGGCCGTGATTGGGGTGACCGGGGAAAACAAGGAAAATCTGCTGCCTCGGTTATGTCACTGCCTAAATGCGCTGTTAGGATGTGTGATGTACCCCATGTCTTTCTTAACCCTAAGGTACGTTCGTGCCAGGTGTCATCCATATCCGTTCACTATTTTGGCTGGCTATACATGACAAACATACAGTGAAATAGGCCGCTAGATAGATACAAAGAACCATGCATTGTGTGTGGGAGGGAGGGGGGTTTTGTGTGTGTGTGTGTGTGTGTGTGTGTGTGTGTGTGTGTGTGTGTGTGTTTTCGATGTATTGGTAGCTGTGCCGTCCACCTTCCGTCTGTACGTGTTCACATACCGGTACGTGCTTTTGTCTCCATGTCCATGTGTGTGTTTGTGTGTGTTAGTACCATAATGAGTACCTGTGTACGGTTGTGTGCACGCATTCACACCCGAAAACAATTGAGTGCACTGAGCTAGGCTTCACCAGATCTGGGTGTGTGATCAGTTAGGTAGGAGTGATGATCATGGTGGTGCTGGTGCTGATGCTGGTTGCTGCGGTGGTGGTGGTGGTGGTGATGGAAGGGATGATGGTAGTAGTGGTGGTAGTGGTAGTTATAGCGGTAGAGAATGCAGGTATTTGTTACAGTAGTGGTTGTGTTGATGATGACACGAGTGTTGGTGTTAAAGGTGATGGTGTAAGTAGGTGTGGTGGCAGTATACAGTAGACTGGTACTGAGTGTTTGCTGTGTTATGACAACTATTCTCAACCCCATTCAGCTCGGTTAATGGACAGCTGTGGTCAGGTTGAAGATTTGATTTGTCTAGTAACCAAGGAGACTCATTCCTGCCTCATAACTAAGGCTTATCGAATTTCATGCCACCATGACTTAGTGTTCAGGCTGTGTAACGATGAAGCTGCCTCAGATGATTGCAGACTGTAGCAGGTATTATATCATCGGACTGAAGGGTCTACAGGCTTTTTTTGTGGTGGCCTGTTTGGATGAACTCTGGGATTGGGCGTCTGGCAAGAGGTAATTCGTAATGGTGATTATGGTAGAAGTACAGATCACAGGCATAACTACTGCCATAACTGCCACAACAATTTCCTTAACCCCTACTACAACAATCGTGCCACAAGCACAGCTTTATCTAGTGCCTCTAGTACAGGGGTTCTCAACCTTTTTAGCACTGCGTCACCCCATTTGGTCAGGACTATATTCATGATGCCCCCAACCCTCTGGCGCTGAAACAACGATGTTTTCATATGTTCCATATGGATGCTTAAGATACCAGATGGCAACACTACATGTGGTTGCTCGAAATGACGGTTGTGAAGTTTTCCAATAAAAGTTTCTTATTCATACGTATCTTTGGGAATACCCTGTATGCATTGGAATGGATTAGCCCTGTGTTGAACTTTGCTTACCGCACGCCCCCTCCCTAGCAATCTCAAACGTCCCTCCAGGGGGACGTGCCCCCCAGGTTGGGAGACACTGCTCTAGTACAACCACCACGACTTATAATACACTACTGCAAGGACGGCCACCACAGTCATAGTCACAACCATCACGACAGCTATGAACTACCACACTCATTTGCAGTGTTCGACAACCATCACAGCCATTTTCACTACCACAGCTACAACTACCAGCACACTATCGATACGACCAGTTATCATAACCATTCCACAGCAACAACAGCGATTTCCACTACAAGTACGACTGGCACCACAACCGTTTATAAACAGAACCGTAACTACCAGAACCTTTTCCACTACACATACTACAAAAGCAGATATTTTCATCCCCACAACTATAGCTACCACAACCCAAACCATCATCACTACTAGAGCTGTCAACATCACTACCAGATACAACCATCTCCACTTCTACATAGCAACCACAAGCATTTTTCCTACCACAGCTACAACCACCACAACCAATCACAGTCTCAAGCATCCCAGTAACCATGACTGTCACAGCCGCAACCATTTTCATTACCACAACTACCATAATCATCACCCACTACCATATCTCCGACAACTACAACCGTTTCCACTACCACAGGTGTAACCATCTCCACTACCATACATACCACAGCAACTACAACGACCACACTAACCATATCTATAACCACTACCATTCCTAACTACCAGTCATTCTCAGCACGACAGCCACAACTACCACGATCACCAATACCAGTAATACAACTACAATTATAGGTTTGTTCACAGCCACAACTCGGCCATCTTCACAACCACAACCATTCCCGACCACCTTAACCACACACCATCTCCAGTATCACAGTCACAGCTACCACAACTACAGCCTTTCTCACAACCACTACCATCGACCACCACAGTCATGACACCAAACCACAACCATAACCTCCACAGCCACATCATTCCCACCTTATTCATCCCCACCAATACAACCACACCCGCAACCATCGCCGACCACTGCAATCATCACTACAACCACAGCATCCCTGACTACCACAATCAATATCACCACCACACCTACAACCATCCCCGACCACTACAATCATCACTACAACCACAGCATCCCTGACTACCACAATCAATATCACCACTACACCTACAACCGTCCCAGCCACACCAACCATCTCTAAACGACACCAAACCCGACTACATCTCTACTACCACACTATTCCAGACTACCACAGTTACCATCACCACAACCACCACACCCATCCCCAGCCATTACAGCCATCACTCCAGCCGCAGAATCCTCACCACCACCACCACCACCACCAAATGTGCCACAAATACAAACACCTCCACTACCACAGCAACAACTATCCCTCAAAACCACCATCTCATCTACCAGCATCACAAACACCACAACTACCAGCACAGCAGCTACCACAACTAGCATCATGGCCGGCATCACTGTTACCATCAGCAACGCAGTTAAGCCAATGTTGTCTTAGCTGTACCAGACACAACAAATGTGTTTGAGTGTTGAGACGTGTGTGTGTGTGTGTGTGTGTGTGTGTGTGTGTGTGTGTGTGTGTGTGTACAACGGCATGCCTTTCTGGTGGTCCCATCCTTATAGTTCATTTGTGTGAGTGTTTGGATTGACATGCGGTGGTACAGTATCTTTTTGTCTGATTGCCTTTGTGTGTGTGTGTGTGTGTGTGTGTGTGTGTGTGTGTGTGTGTGTGTGTGTGTGTAAGTGCGTGCTAGCATGCCCGTTTAGTCTGGGTAAGGTATGCATATTTTTCGTTCTTATCAGTAGGTCGGAAGTAGTGGAAGCGATGAAGAAGATTAAGCTGGGAAAGGCCCCAGGAATTGATGGAGTGTGTGGTGAAATGCTTAGGTATGGGGGTGAGATTGTTGTGGAGTGGATATGGAAGTTGTGTAGATTGGCTTGGGAAGAGGGAAGGGTTCCAGAGGACTGGAAATCAGGTATAATTGTTCCTCTGTACAAAGGAAAAGGGGAGAGAGAAGTATGTGGTAACCATAGGGGTATTTGCCTTCTTAGTGTGACTGGTAAAATATATGGTAGAATACTCATTGATAGGGTTAGGCATATGACAGAGGAGCTAGTTGGAGAAGAACAAGGGGGATTTAGGAAGGGAAAAGGGTGTGTAGATCAGATATTTGTTCTAAGATGTTTAGTGGAGAAGTATCTAGAGAAGGGAAGGAAAGTGTACGCTGCCTTCATGGACTTGGAGAAAGCTTATGACAGAATAGATAGGAAAGGTATGTGGAAGGTATTAAGAATATATGGAGTGGAGGGGAAATTGTTGAGTGCTGTGAAGAGTATGTGCGAGGGAGCTAGGGCTACGGTGCGAGTGGATGGTGAGCTGAGTGAGTTCTTTGATCTCAATGTGGGACTGAAACAGGGGTGTGTAATGTCTCCATGGCTGTTTAATATATATATGGATGGGGTCGTAAAGGAGGTACAAGGTAGGGCAGTGGATGTGGGGGTGGCCCTAATGAATGAGGGTGAGATTTGGAAGCTTCCGGTGTTGCTGTTTGCTGATGATACAGTATTGTTGAGTGAAGATGAATGGGAGTTGCAAGGTTTGGTGAATGAATTTGGGACAGTGTGTAGGAGGAGGAAGCTGAAAGTTAATGTAAACAAAAGTAAAGTTATGGTGTTTGAGAGGAATGAAGTCAGAGTGTGCAATGAGGTTGGATGGTGAGGATATGGAGAATGTGAGTGCATTCAAGTACTTGGGTAGTGTGATGAGTAAGGATGGAACTTTGGGGGATGAAGTACGTGAAAGGGTACAGCAGGGAAGGAAGGTTGTTGGCACACTGAAAGCAGTGATGAGAAACAGGGAGGTGAGTATGGAAGTTAAGAAGTCACTGCATGATGGTATTGTGATCCCTACCCTGACGTATGGAAGCGAGGCGTGGACTTTGCAAGAGGGGAACAAGTCAAGAGTGAGAGCAGTGGAAATGAGTTACTTGAGAGGAGCATGTGGAGTGACATGGAGGGACAGGTTGACGAATGAAGAAGTGAAGGAACGTTGTGGGGTAGATGTGGATGTGGTTGAAAAGATTAGGAGAAATACACTGAGGTGGTTTGGACATGTGGAGAGGATGGAGAATGAAAGACTGACTAAGAGGGTGTATGTAGGTGAGGTGGAGGGAGGGAGAGGGAGGGGTAGACCGAGGATGAGGTGGAGGGATGGAGTTGAGAGGTATATGAGGGAGGGGGGGGTGAGTTGGGGGGAGGGGAGTCAAATGGTGGGTGACAGAGTGACTTGGAGGCTTTTTGTCTGCGGCCACCCTTGCGGGATTAGGGCGTCGGGCTATAGATAGATAGATAGATCTTTTATGTTATTGTACTTTTGTACTTTCATTCTCCCTTTCCTATCTGCTTTCTCCATTCTCTCTTTTCTTAAGCCCTTCTTTTCTCCATCCACAGTTTTATTCTGTTCCTCTCATTCCACATTCCCTCTTCTCCTTTCACTTCCTTTTCTTTTCTTTTTTTCCACTAACTCTTCTTCCTCCATTTTTTCTTTACCCCCCTGTTCTTCTTCCACTTCGTCTCTTTTTTCGTTTCTCCCTCCATCTTCACTGGCCGTCTCCTTCCCCCACTCATTTTTATTCCCTGTTTTTTCCCTCAACTTCCTTTCTTATTCTTTCACTCAGTGCTTCATTTTTCCATTCATTCCTTTATTTTTTTTTTTCAGTCTATTGCTTCATGAATATACATTGATTATATTTTGCACCCTCTGAATACTCACGGTCGCTTTCCTCTCCCCCTCCCCTTCCCTCCCTCTCCTCGTCCCTCCCTCTCCTCGTCCCTCTCCCTCTCCCTTTCCGTCTCCGTCTCCCTCTCCCATTTCCCCTTTCCTCCCTCCCTCCCCCGCTTCCTGACCCCCCCCCTCTCTCTCTCCTTTTTTTATGATAACTCGTCCTTCCTTTCTCTTTTGTGTTATTTCCTTTGTTCTTCTAACTTCCTCTTCTGTTCTTTCCTGCATTCCCTTCCACTATATTGACTTGCCTGTTATTCATGCATACTTTCTCCTTTTTCCTCTTTATTCATCAGATACTTCCTAGATATATTCTGTTTATTCCTCTCTCTTATTATCTCCTCCACCGCCTCCCCCCCTTTTCTTTCATCTCTCCCTTCTTTCCCATCTCTCCATTCTCCTTGTCTTCTACGTCGTCCTCCATTTCTCTCTTCTCTCCTCCTTGTCACATTTTCTTCTTCTTTTCTGTTTTTATCTCTCACACACTTTAGTTTGATTTTGAGCAAATTTAGTCACACCCCAGCATATAATCATGATCCAGATAGTAGGCATCCTGTTAACTCTACCTATGTGCTCTAAATACTCCTCCCTCCTCTTTTCTCTCTCCTCATTTCTTTTTCCTGTCGTTCCCCCTTCTTTTCTTGCTCCTTTCCCCCTCCCTCCTGTCTTCCATTTAACACCTTACATCCTCTTCCTCCTTCCGGCCTTACAATTTCACCTTTTGTCTCCCTCACCTACCACTGTACGTGACACACACACACACACACACACACACACACACACACACACACACACACACACACACACACACACACACACACACACACACACACACACACACACACACACACACACACACACACACACACACACACACACACACACACACACACACACACACACACACACACACACACACACACACACACACACACACACACACACACACACACACACACACACACACACACACACACTCTTTCTATTTCCTTTGTTCATTCTTCCCAGTATTTCATCCTACCGTCCTTCCTTCTCTCTTTTCCTTCGTCTTCCCTGTCTGCCTCCCTCATTTTCATCTGCTCCCCCACCATTATCATCCAGTTTTCTTTCCCTCAGTCCCCTTATTCCTCTCTCTCCCTCCCTCCCCACTCTCGTTCAATTCATATCAAATCTGAAAGCCGTGTTGTGGGAGTAGAGGAAAGCCTAATATAAAAGATTCATATCAAATCTGAAAGCCGTGTTGTGGGAGTAGAGGAAAGCCTAATATAAAAGAGTGGAAAAGAGTGAAGGAAGAATAGTTTTCGAGAACAGCACCACCTGTGAAACTACCGCGTTACTAATTGATGGAGGGGAGTAAGGCGAGGGGGAGTAGAGGAGGGGAAAGAGAAGAGGGAGAGGGAGGGGAAATTAAAGAGGGAAAGGGAGGATGATGGGAGAAGGGGAATTTAGAAGGGTAAACGGAGGGAAGAATGGAAATGCTGTGGGGAATGGAAAAGGAGGATGGAGGGGGAATGTAGGCGAAGGAAGGTGAGTTAAATGAAATGGTGTTGAGATTTGAGAGGGAAGGCGGGATGGGGTGGGGAAAGAAGAGGGAATGGTTTTGAAGAGCGATGATAAAGGAGTGTATGGTGTTGATGATCCTGCAGCAACATTCACCACCACCTTGCAGGTGTGGTGGTGGTGGTGGCGCGGCGTCCTTCTGACAAAAGATAGGGGGGGTTGGGTAACCCATTGTCTCTAACGCAGAGGCTGCTACTAATTATCAAGAAACCTTATTCAGCTGAGTCATTTTCATCCGCTGAGTCGTATCTTTACACCATATGCTTAATTACGTGAAAATTTGTTGATGTATTGTGATATATATATATATATATATATATATATATATATATATATATATATATATATATATATATATATATATATATATATATATATATATATATATATATATATATATATATATATATATTGTATGTATACAGTATATACCGTATAATGTGTGTGCGCACGCGCGCTTGTTTATGTGCTCGCGCGCGCGTGTAACTTGGACGTCGTGGTAGTCTTAAGAAAAGGTGACTAGACCTAAAGTAAAGTGCATCATGAAAAGCCGAGAAGAACGGAACTGAGCGGGTTTAGTGTAACTGGTGGCGAATTGGCCCGTGGTTAAAGCCAGTTTAAGACTACGTGTTCAAGGAAATGTCGATACTAACTATCTGCCATCCACCCTGGCTCCGGTTTAAGGCCTGGTGAAGGTCCAACCAAACATAATCCTTCGGGTATTCTGCCTCTGATCCTGCCTTCTGTTCCAGAAGTCCTTCATGTCAACTCCCTGCTGCAGTGGTTACCGGTCAGATCACCCCTGAAGCCAGTTGTCCCACCGGAATTGCAAAGGAGAACACCCTCCTGATTTCTTCTCAGTCAGTCACACACAAGTGAAGAAAGCCATCTGAGATAACCCAGCAAGCTTGTGCATAGCGGACATTTTCTTTATAAAGTCAGCCAGCCTTCTTTCATTGTGTAAGCCACTATCAAAACACCCATTGATGCTCTGGCCACTTCCTAAAGGAGGCCCGTAAGGTTGTTAAACAGGCTATATCTTGCCGTCCCAGGTAGTCATGCGTTCCTTGTAGCAGAACCCAACTGAACCAACAAGTGTGCCCCCCGAAACCTCCAGTTGCACCATCGTCAGCAGACCCAGTTGTTGCTGTGTTGTCATACTTGGATGAGTGGGTAGCCCTCGAGCTTCTGCTGTTGTAAGGACAGTCAAGGACAAGAGCCTTGTTGCAGTACCCACTTACACCAGGATCCTTTGAATTGTGCCTGAATAATGATGCTGTGTCGAGTTACAGAACAAGTCATTTGACTCCTGTGGAGGAGACCCCCTCGTCATTTTGTATGTCAGACGTGGGGAACCTGCTCTCCGTGGACCGCATGTGACCCGTCTGTACCCTCCGTGCTGCCCTCCGACCCTTGTGATAATTACATGAATTTTCGCAAGCAGCTCAGATAAAGTGTGGGCAAGGGAATTTTTTTGGTACTGACTTACCAGATAATGTACTGCGAGGTATCATAAGTGCATTTGGTATGACGTAAGCTAAATTTGGCACTGAAATGTTCCATATTCTTAAATTTATCGAAGAGCCCCAAATTATTTTATAGTAAATGTTTCTCAAGTGATAAACATCCAAACGCCACTGCACCTGTAAGGAACATTACCTTGTTTGGCAGCACGTATGTATGTGAACAGCTTTGCCCGCGGATGAAATTTATAATGTCCAGTCACAGATGCGGCTCACAGACGAACATGTGGAAAATACCTGGAGTGCGGATCAAATATTCCGACAAATTTTGACCGGCTTGTCAAAGGCTTTGAAACCCAAGTGTCTCATTAAAAAAACAGTAATACTAATAGGAGTGGATTGTATCATCATTCTTTCTGAATATGGATCATGAGTAAACATTTGCGAGTTAATATTGTAGCTTACATATCCATAGCAGATCACAGAGCGAGGATATTCGTTTACAATGCAAGGATAGGATTTTGTTGGCAGTGCATCACTGTGCAGATAAAAATGTTCAGCAATACACTGGGTACTAAAGCATACGACATTTAATATATTTTAACATGCCTCTAGTTGGTAGTAAGAAATGTCTTTAAGAGTCCTTCCAGAGGAAAGCGACGTGTGGATCGTTACCAAAATCATAATTTAGGTCGCTGACTCAAAAATGTTGCCCACGGCTGTTGTACGAGTATGTTGTATACACTATAGCTTATACGAGTAATTTCATAGTACTCCTGCACAAAATACTTATGTAGGTTACTCAGTAAAAGCCAGAAAATGTTGATTACGTTTGCAGTTGACCTTCTGCAGAATGATAAAAAAAAAAGTAGACATTGACTTGAGAATTAAATTTCCATGAATTAATTTCTGCGATAAATAACTCCGCGACCTTTGCCTGTGAAATTGTTCTTTGAAATTTGACCTTTTAGATAGCAGTGCCTGCTACTGATAGATAGATAGAGAGAGAGAGAGAGAGGATTGTGTGTGTGTGTGTGTGTGTGTGTGTGTGTGTGTGTGTGTGTGTGTAAAATTATGTATAATGCAGGAACATGTTGATGAAAACCGTTTATTGACCTCTGCAAGTCCGGAAGTTGATAATACCAGCACACCTACCCTTGTTGTAGTATCGTTGTCCAGCCCTCTGTCTGCGTCATTCCTTCCCCTCCCCCTCGCTACTCCCCTCCACCTCCACTTGTTACCCTCCCTGTTACCCTGCCATCCCGCCATCCCCTCCCACTGTATGGCGGCCGTGGGTGTTGTCGATGTTCTTTTGTCCCCGCGTCAGTCATTGTGTCTATAGCCGTTGTTTCGTCCACAGTGGCGCTAGGGAAACAATCGCACCTTTTGGGAATACCGTTCTTTCTTTCTCCACCTTTCCTCTCGTTTGGAAGTTTTTTTATTTAGACTAGGTGGCTGGATTTCAGGGCCCCTTTTGTTGCTCTCTTCACCCATCCCTACCAGTTGTGTTGGACCTCACGACATGCTGTTCTTTCTTTCTTTTGTGTGTGTGTGTGTGTATGTGTGTGTGTGTGTGTGTGTGTGTGTGTGTGTGTGTGTGTGTGTAGGCTATTGAAAGCAGGTTCATATATATGGTAGTTTACGATGTGTTATTTATAAGGTTGTCGCTTACACCTGCTGTAATTTTAATTCTTTTTCTTCATGACCCTCATTTTTTATGTGTGTTGTAATTAGGATACCTCTCGACTGTTTTATTCAGCTTGGAAAGGAGATGTAAGGGTGCAAAGGCTGATTTAAACAAGAACATGCGGTCTGAGAAGTCTGCCGCAAGATGAATAGGCCCACGACGGTCTCTAGATAACACAAAGAAAATGGAAAGATGTCCTCGTAGTGAAGGGGTGAATTAACCATTTCAATATAGTCACCATGCTCGTGTGTAGATTAGAAATATCTGTACATCTACCCTATGGATGTGTTTCTGAATTATTAGCTTACGTCATTTCATTTAGACCTTCGCAGAGAGTGTTGGTGTAGTGATAGAATTGTCTCTGCATAATAGAAATAGACAAGAGGGAGGGCTCCAGGGAAGGGGTTGAGAACGGGATAGATTGCCCTCGGACTTTGCATTGCCTTGGCAGATTTCGCTTTGCACTTGCTCCTTTAACTTCCAAAGGGGAAAGAGCGTTATAGCACTCTCAATTATTTTGTTTTTCACTCATTTACCTCCAAGACCTTTGAATGATGAAGAGGAGAGGGAGAGAGAGAGAGAGAGACAGACAGACAGACTGATTTTCGTTAGCTGTAGGATTTCCATGGAGATGACCTTTTTGAGTTTCGATTTATTATTACGGTATCACTCACCACACCAGTGGTGAATTATATTGTTCTTGTCTGTATTATTATAATAATTCTTTCTCAGGAAGAAGTAAATTGCTCGTATTCTCTCAGTTCCAAAGCAACGGCCATCATACTTGGCCATCTGAGTTCCACTGCTGGTGGCTTCATATGACCCAGTATCATCCAATTCCCAGTTCTGGTTTCCCAGTTACATTCAAAAACCTGTAAAAATAGTCTTTTCGCGGATTCTCAGAAATCGCTAAAGGTACAGACTTGAAATTTTGGGGAAACATAGCCAAGGTCGGGGAGCAGGGCTACTAGTTTCAGAGATCGCCCCCTAGGGGGCGATCTCTGAAACTACTAGCTACTTCAGCTTTTCTCTTCGAAGTGCTCACTATATGAATGGCATTGAAATCACCAGGTTCAGCGATAGCTTGTCATGTGGTGAGTTATTGAAATTGCTAATGACAATTTCCGTTTTCTAATTATTATTATTATTATTATTATTATTATCATTGTATTATATGTTCACATTCTTTTCCACCATTTCAGGTATGTGCTGGTGTACTGTTCCCTTCTATACTGCTTGACGGTAGGCTACATGCAGTCTCTCTCTCTCTCTCTCACACACACACACACACACACACACACACACACACACACACACACACACACACACACCTTCACCGAATCGCATCTAACCTCACGACCACCACACAGTTACCTGGTGAATGAAAGCTATTGGTAAAGCGAGAACGTATATTTTAGATAAGAAAGGGGTTGATATTGCGGTATTGCTGTTTTGTTTCGTTATGTTTTTAAAGGCTTCATCATGCATGCATGCGTCGGCCTTGGTCACCTAATGGCGGCATTTCATGCTTCTCGATCTCTGGCATCCTTCCTATTCAGCCCCTTATCCCTGAGGTCACACTGTATGATCTTGTCCCTGGCCGTTTCGGTCTGCCACTCACAGCCCCACCCCCATTGTTCACACTTCCCACTTTCTGCCCCCAGCTGTCATCCCTCATCCTCTCCACATGACCAAACCATCTTAATCTGCCCCTCCTCATCACAGCACCAGTACACTGCAGTACCATCCGTCCTCTTAATTCTTCCATGGTAGACCCAAGGACCTAGCCCCCCCCCCCAGGCCTCGCATTCAAGAACGCACGGCATATCCACCTAATCAGTGTCATTTCTGTACGTTTGAGCCTAGGAATACCCTCATCCTGTACTGCCTAAGTCTCACTACCATACAGCAATACACCTCTAACATGCAAAGATCCCTTAGCACGGAGGGAGAGCCCTCTCAACGTGAGGAGAGGCAACTTTTTCCAACCACCCCTCACTCTAGCCACAGAACTAGCTCCAGCTCCTTCTCCACGTCCAGCACATATCTCCCAAGTAACAGTCTCACATGCTCTCCCTAACACCGTGCACATGAAATCAACATTATCTCGCAGCTTACCTCTAATACCACCACATCTCTTACGCATCCACTTGTCATAAACATTGAAGAGTATGGATTTCCTTCCCATGTCCTTGCGACAAACAACACATGACCATTCTCCCTCTTCTTTGACAGTACTGCCATGAACCCTAGATACCATCACCTATGTTTTATCTGCATTTACTCCCAAACACTTTTGTTCCATACCATCTCTCCACTTCCTAATTCTTTCCCCCACCCCCCTTTCATTCTCTGCAGTCAACACCAAACCATAGGCATACAACATCTCCCACGGGAGTCCATCTCTGAAGTCACGTGAGAGGGCTTCAAACACCATGATAAACACTAAGGTGCTCAAGACTGACCCCTGACGCACACCACCATTCACGGAAAGCTCATCACTCAAATCTCATTCACTCTCATCTGGCTGCAGTCACCCACATACATAACCATTACCTCTCTAACCAGCCACTCCTCGATCCCAAGACTCCCATTGCCCACTTCACCACCTCCCTAGGAACTCTGTCAAAGGCCTTCTCCAGATCAACAAAAACAAAGTACAGATCCCATTTCTTTCCTATATATTTTTTCCTGAAACTGTTGAGCAATGAATATGGCATCAGTAGTCCCTTTGCCTGGCATAAACCCAAACTGCATCTCACCAGTATTCACTCTTTCTCTATCATACTTTCTAGAACCTCTCCATTACTTTCTTTATCTGGTCCAAAAGTTTTATGCCCCTAGAATTTCCTCTTTACAGGGCATCACCATTCCCCTTATACTCGTACACATTTATAGCCATACTCATCAGGCAGTCATCTTGAACAGCACACTCCTACAGTAAATAATCGTATTAATCAAATCAGTAGCGACCTGCCCACCTGTGTCTCCTGAGGCTTTCAGCATTTCAGCAGTCAACCCAAACACACACGCCGCCTTTCCAAGCTACATCCTGCCTATTGCCCTACTCACAGTAGCAGCGTCAATCAAGGCCAAGGGCCAAACACTGGATCTGGTGATTCCAAAGCTTCCCCGTTCCAGTCAAACTCCTCATTCAGCAACCAGTTATAATGCTTTCTCCAGGCGTCTTTAATATCCTCACTGTCCACCGCTAATTTTCCTTCATCATTCTTCACACACGAATACACTAGTGGCAGGAAAAAGATAGTAATAGTGAAGGGTAGGTGTGTATGTTTGTGTATATCTATATCTATCTATCTATCTGTCTATATCTGTTATCTATATCTATCTGTCTGTCTGTATACATTGTGTGTGTGTGTGTGTGTGTGTGTGTGTGTGTGTGTGTGTGTGTGTGTGAAGGGGGTGTTACTGTGTTTGTAAATTTAGTGTGTTTGAGAACGGACTGGGTACAGTGTTGTTGCGTGCTGTTAGAGAGAGAGAGAGAGAGAGAGAAATATTTTTGAGCTCGAATGTGGTTGAGATTCTATCTAATAAAATTTGTGTGTCGTCATTTCAGGGTGTATGATTGCGAGCGAAAAAACGAGTCCATTAGTGTGTGTGTGTGTGTGTGTGTGTGTGTGTGTGTGTGTGTGTGTGTGTATTGTTGTTGGCGTGAAAAATGTAAGTTTCGAAGATTAGAGGTGAAAAAAGGTCAGTTAATGAGGCTATATGAAGCAGTAGGACATCATCATCATCATCATCATCATCATCACCATCATCATCATCACCATCACCATCATCATCGTCATCATCACCATCATCATCATCATCACCATCATCATCATCATCATCATCATCACCATCATCATCACCATCATCACCATCACCATCATCATCATCATCATCATCATTATCATTTTCAACTTCCTGAGTTTGTTTTGAAGTACCAGGTATTTGTGTCTGATGTTTTGAGGTGGTTGTTGTTTTTGCTGATGGTTTATCCTTTTAATACGTTCTTGTTTTTGTCGTGATGATACTGTTGTTGATTGGTTTGGGGAATATTATAGTACTTATGAGAGAGAGAGAGAGAGAATCAGAGACAAAGGAGAACAGGGAGAAAGAGGAAGAGAACGAGGAAGTAGAAACAGGAGGAGAAAAGGACTGTAGTGAAAGAAGAGGAAAAAAAAAAGGAGGGAAGAGAAAATTGGAGGAGATGGAAAAGAGCAATAATAAAAAGAGACGAAAAGAGAAACGAGAAAATGGAAGGGAGAAGAGAGAAAAGATAGGGAAGACAGAAAAGGTAACAGGGAGAAAATTGGGAAACAGAGAAAAGAGGGAGAAGTGGAGGTAAGGGAAGTAAAGGAGGGAGAAGAGAGGGGAGGGGAGAGGGAGGGTGGGAGGGAAGCAATGAGGCGAGGAATGAGAAAGGAGGGAGGGAGGAAAGGCGGGAGGGAGAGAGAGCGATTGGATGAAAGGGTAAATGAAGGGTGGAGAGAGAGAGAGACAGACAGACAGAGAGGAGCAGTGTATTTTTCTCTCTCTCTCACACTCTCTCTCTCTCTCATTACACTTTCATACCTCAATCTCACTCGCTTAACATTCTTTAACCCTTTGTGTCCCAGTGTTCACTCTTTGTCAGAAAACATAATCTGGTTCAGAATATTTAGTAATATTTAGCTGACCTGTGGTGCTAATTGCTTCGTTCATTTCTCCCATTTACTCTTTGTTTTATTCTCTTACCCTTCATCAGTCTACCCCCTTCATGTTCTCCATTTCTTTCTTTTGTCTTTTTATGTTTTTCTCTTATTGTGTATTCTTAGATAACAAATTTGCTGTATACCTACCCCCCCCTTCTCTCTCTCTCTCTCTCTCTCTCTCTAAAACACGTGACTCAGCACAGCGGCATAGTGCGTAACATTTTACGACATTCATCCTCAGCTTCACCACACCCCCACACCTCCATTCACTCTTGCTCTTGCTCTCATCGTCACCCACAACACACTATACCTACACTTTACCCGTGATGCGTCTCTCACCCACATATCACTCCTCACCCTTTTCCTGCTCACTCATCACTCATACACACAATATATACCAACATCTTGTCACACATCACTCACCTCTCCTCCTCATCCACACACTGCTCTTCCTCACCGTCATCCTCCCCACTCACTCACACTCCACACCATCACTCTTACCCACACGCTATTATTTTCTTCCCTCATTCTCCCAACTTATTTCAGTTTCACACCAGCATCCTCACCAATATACTACATTTTCTCACTCCCCTCCTCCTCACTCACACACCACACCATCATCTTTACTCACACACCACTCTTCCCCGTCCCCATCCTCCCCACTATCCCACACCACACACCAACAACCTAACTACATACCACTCACCCTTTCCTATCTTCATCCTTCCCACTCTCCTCTCGTTCTCTCCCTCACCCTCCTCACACCACACTCCCATGCACCCACACCATACCGTGACGAGTGGCCTCCTTACTCACACCCTCACACATCTCTCCTTTATTTTTGCCCATCACCTTTTTACTCACTCGTAGCACACCCTGACTCTCATCCTCCCTGCTCACTTCCTAACGCAACACTTCCTCACTCACACTCCTCCCCTACTCACTCAAACCCACCACAGCCTGACTCCTAAGCTTTATTCGCCCCAGTTCACACACTTACTCACCCTAGGCCACATGCTCACTCTATTGCCCCCTCCTCACTTTTTACATACATACAAAACCGTCACACACACACACACACACACACACACACACACACACACACACACACACACACACACACACACACACACCTCTCTCTCTCTCTCTCTCTCTCTCTCTCTCTCTCTCTCTCTCTCTCTGTACCTTACTCACTCCTCACATAATTGTCCCCCTCACCCCCCCCCACACACACACACACCACACCGCATCACACCCCTGCCTCCTCAGTCACCTTGCCTCCCCTCCTCCTCCTCCCCCATCCCCCTCCCCAATCACCCCCCACCCACTGCGCCATTACCCTGCAGGAATGATCAGAGCGGGTTTGTGTTGTTGCGTTTAAGCTGTATTGACTTCCAGCCTCACATAGGGGAGGCGGAGAGGAGTGGTGATGAGGGGGACGAAGAGAGGGAACGGCGTGGTGATGAGAAAGGTTGAAGGGAAGGAAATGATGAAGGGAGAGGAAGGGAGGATCGAGAGTTAGTGATGATGGTGATATGGGATGAGAAGAAGGAAGTGGAAGAGGAGGATTGAAAAGAGAGTAGGAAATTTGAGTGTTATAGATGGTGATGCGTGCGGGAGAGAGGTGATGATTGGGGAAGGGTGGTGGTAAGATTGAAAAGGGGGTAGGAGAAGGGTGGAGTGATGGTGAGAGATGTAGGGAAGGGGACAAAGAATGGAAGAAGTGGTGATTTTGTGAGTGATGAAGGGAAGGGAAGGGAAGAAAAGGAATGGTGATGAAAAGGAGGGGGATAATGATGCTGGGGATAATAAAAAGGAAGGTAAGTATGGAGAGGGAATGAGGGAGAAAGGGCTTATGTGGGAGAGGTGACTGTGTGATGATGGAAGGGAGGGGAAGGAGGGAGAGAAGATGAGAGGAAAGTGAGAGGGGTGGTGAGTAGGTAATACTAGTCGGGAGAAGAAAGAAGATAAACGAATGTGATGCTGGTGATGGAACGGTGGAAGTGAAGAGTGATGAGAGGGAAGTTGTGATGATGAGAGAGGGAGGAATGGTGATGAGAGGGGAAGTTGGTGTGCTGGTAAGAGGGATGATGAGAGGGGGGATGGTGAGTGAGGGAAGAGGATGTTAATAAAATTGACAAACGGGGGAAAGAGAGGAAAAATAGAAAGTTCAAGGGGGAGATGATGATGATGGTGATAAGTGGGAGGGACTGTGATATATACAGAAAGAGAGAGACAGAGAGAGAGAGAGAGAATTTAGTTCAGTATATATTGGGAGCCATCACTTCACCATGGTAGTAAATATTTCAACTTAACCTGCAGGCGATCACCACTAACATTACAGCTCTCTCTCTCTCTCTCTCTCTCTCTCTCTCTCTCTCTCTCTCTCTCTCTCTCTCTCTCTCTCTCTCTCTCTCTCTCTCAACATGCCTGGCCTGATGGAGACTGTGGAAGTGATTGAAGTGTGGGAGGTGCGAGAGAGAGACTTGATGGTGCTGGTGATAGTGTACGAGAGGGAGCACTGTGGTGAATGTGATGATGATGGGGAGACGGTGGGTGTGATGATGGTGGAGATACGGTGGGTGTGATGATGGTGGAGATACGATGGGTGTGATGATGGATGATTACATTGATGGTAATGGTGACAGGGTGGCTGTGATGATGATGGTAGGGACAATACTGTAATGAAAGTAGTTGTAGTGGTGGCTGTTGTGGTGATGGTTGTGAAAATCTGGGTCGACGGCGGTGGTGTGGTGGTAGTGGTGGTGGTGGTCAATGATGATAATAGTTAATGATATCGTTAGCTGAGTGGTGGTGGCTATAGGTGTGGTAAATACAGACTGTGGTGGACTGTGGTGCCAATGGTGGTGGTAGTGTTGGTGATGATGGGTAGTAATGAAGGTGGTGGTGTTAGTACAGAGAGTGGTGTTAGTTGTGGAAGTGGTGCTAGTGCTGAAGAGTGTGCTAGATAGTGTTGAAGATAATGGTATGATAGTTTGTAGCGACTGTGGTGTTGGTCGTGATGCAAGTATCACCTGGGATTAGCAGGAATTAACCAAAATATCTTGTTGAAAAATTAGAGTCAAAACTCTTACTGGCAGTTAAATTGTTGTAGTGGCAGTGGTAGTGGTGGTAATGTTGGCAAGGTAGTGGTAGTGGTGGTAGTGTTGGTAAGGCAAGGGATTCCAACAACGCTAAAACTGTTATTAAAACATCCCTTTGACCACAGGCCTTTATTAAGAGAGAATTCGCTCTGCCCAACTTTAGGCTATTCCAGTCACCGGCAGAACTTGGTATAGCGAAATGTATTTTGTTTATGTAAAGGCGTGTTCACAGTACCGTAGATGTTTTTTATAATGTTAATAGAAATGGTGATGATAAGGGCGATGATGATGATGTTGATGATGATGGTGATGGTGGTGATGATCTAGATGTTTTTGTATTGTATATTTAAAAAAGATTGAACCCGGAGATGTAATATTGGCGGTTGTGGTAGGAGTGGTAGTGTGGTAGGAATGGTGGGATAGGAATGGATGAGGTAAGAATGGCACAGTGGTAGGAATGGTAATGTAAGATGGGTTGTGGTAGGAATAGTGGTGTGGGATTGGTTGTGGTAGGAATGATAGTGTAGGACTGAATTTTGGAAGGATCGTAGTGTGACTGGTTGTGATAGGAATGGCAGCGTGTGACTGGTGTTTGTAGGGATAGTAGTGTGGGATTGGTGGTGGCTGAAATGATGGAGTGATTTTGGGTGTGTTTAATGTAAGGAATGGGATTGTTGAAGAGAGAGAGAGAGAGAGAGAGAGGGGGAGAGGGAGAGAGAGAGAGAGGAGTGAACCGGGTGTAAACATGGTGTGTTTTAGTTACTCTTTAATCACTTTACTTGCTCTTTCCCTCACACTACACCACACTTTCACTTTCATGTATGCTAACCACACCCTCTCACTGACCACACCCTTAAACGCGGCGGCACCTGTCTGTGACCACACTCCTAACCACTCAATACCACACCGCATTCTTTTCCACACCACGCCACACCACACCCTTAACTTAACCACACCTTTAACCACACCATTCTCAGACACATCCCACACCTATTTTCTCCCAGCTTCGTTTTAAATACCACGCATTCACATTCCGTCACTCATCAGGAACACATTCTTGTTGCCCTCCCCCCTCTCTGTTTCACCCACACCCTCTCCCTGTCCCATTTCCATCGTCAAACGTGTCATTCCATCACCCTTCTCTCGCCCTCACACTCTCCCTCGTCCTAATTCTCTCCCCCTCCCTCTCCCTTCATTATGCACATCGTTGCCTCACTTTCTTCCTCACGTTCACCCTCGCTCTCACTCTCATCTTCTCCCTCTCTTCATTATACAGTACACTCTTTGACCCTCTCTCTCTGCCAATATCCTCTCCCTTTCGCCCACACCCTTTCCCTCTGCCTCACACACACCCTTTCGTTCTCCCTTACCAACACTTTTTTCCTCTCCCTCTGTCATATCTGTCATTCTCACTGTCTCACTCCTCTCTCACTTTCACCGTTACCCACACCCACCTAATTCCTCTGTCACATCCATCATTTCCTCATCCACACCTTCACACTGTCTCTCCTCATCTCTGTCTCCCTCAGACTCTCCCTCACTCTCATTGACCCTTTCCCTTTCTCTCTCCCCCTCTCACCATCATAGTCACCTCTAAGCATCCTATCACGGTCATTCTCAAGCATCCCCGGCATTTTAACCTTTTGCCCAGTTTCCTGTTCACTAAGCAAATTTGAAGCCTTTGTTTATATTTATTCCCATTATAAATTAATACTTAAGGCAAGTTACATCATCGTAATCAAGGTGACATGTGACGTTATGTGGCACGTAGGAGGACTGCTGTGCCTGAGGGAGCGGATCGTTAAAGACTATGCCGAGAGAGAGAGAGAGAGAGAGAGAGAGAGAGAATCATCATTGTAACCTGACTTTCCAGTGAGAAATGTGGTATTTGTCCACTTCTGTCAGGTAATAACAAGCGGATTATCGTTATTCGGTAGTTTTATCACTTTATCTCAGCCCAGATTTTTGACGTTTTGCGGTTTGTATCGTGTTGCTTACTGGCAGAAAAAGACAATGCTGTGGCTCTACATCCTTTTCATAGCACTGTGTCATGACCAGCCTCGTATTCAAGTGATGATTGTTGCAGTTAAGATTTCAAGGTGGAGAGATGGCAATTTTAGGCCAAGTTAGAATAAAAGGAGTATAGTTACGAAAGACTGATTAATGCATGGATAGTTAGGTAGGCAGAAAGATTAAATGGTTACGACTGCGTGTGTGTGACCTTTTCCATTTTCGTGCATTTTTCTCGCATTCGATTACTATTAACAAGGGGGAGAAGGTTGCCGGGCCTCGGACACCTGTTTTGACCTTTGCCTGATGTGCTTGAAGGTTAGTTAGGTAGATAATTTAATAGACAGAGGTAGATACGGATAATATTGGTGGCATCATTTCCCTCTATTTTACCTATTGATTGAGGAATATATGGAGAAATTCAATTGTTGTTGTTGCTTGACATATTTGTGTTTACCAGGTGAAAAAGGTTACTAGGTCCCTCACATCGGTGGCGGCCAGATAGTCTTAAATGTTAGAGATAAATAAACGATACGATCGATCGATAGGCAGACAGATAGACTTAGATTAACCTATCTGCGTGGATAAGGCTGCTAGACAATTCACCCTGGTTTCGGTCATAGCCAATTGAGTTTGCATGGTAGATGATAGTTAAACAAGAAGGAGAACTGAGGGAGTGCAACATTAGCGTCCTGCAATTGGTATAAAGCTGCACCTTTGACCTTATCTTGCGACCTTGATGTTTGACCTGTTGTTCTCAAAATATAACCACTTTAGTCATGGCTTCAGTAAACTTTTTCACAAAATTTGGTGTGGACGGAATTGATACTTTAAAGGATTGAAACTTCGGCCTTACCCTATGATTCTCTCTCTCTCTCTCTCTCTCTCTCTCTCTCTCTCTCTCTCTCTTTCAAAATTAAACAGCTGCATTCTTTCCTGACCCTCAACCTCTCCACCAAGTTTCGTCTACATCAGATCAGACCTGTTTGAATTGCCCATGACCTGTGACCTATGACCTTTCTTGGCTAAAATTAATCACTTGTTCCTCTAATGGTCGTCTGTCATTATTCCAAACGTTGTGTAGTTCCATCCAGTTTTTCCATAATGCTGCTAAGAAACTTACTGACAAATCAAACCACATGCCTAACTCCCTCTCACTGCATGCGTGGGTGTAATAAGATTTGAATATAGATATAGGCTGATAGATAGGTATATACACAAGTTATATTGATGTGTTAATGACATGAATGATATGTAGATAGATAGATAAGTTAGTAGATAGATACAGAATGTGGTAGTGATTGACGCTTTTATTGATGGATTGACATTTATTTATTTGTATGCAGCTGGGTGTTGGGTATGGCTTGGCCTCACCATATAGCCAGATGGAGTTGTATGTCGGGCTGATAGATAGATAACGATACTGATAGACAGACATGGAGAATGGTATAGATAGATAGATAAACTGATACTGATAGACACACATGGGCAGAGGTAAAGACAGATAGAACAGATGAAAATTGTGTTGTGCTCAACTTTTTTATCAATTAATTTTTTAACTTGTATATTTTGTTTATTTTTGTTTATTTACACTGATGGGCAAATTTCCTAGATAGATGAAGTTAGTAGGTAGGTAGGTAGATAGATAGATATAGATAGATAGTCGCTAAATTAAAATTGGAAGTTTGATTGAAAGATTAAATTTCTGTTGATTTGACCTACATTATGACTGATTACCATATTTCTTATCTTGATATATTTTTGTTATATTCTCACAGATGGCTGAAGTTGGCAGCTCCCTCTGCTCGAATAGTCGCGGCCAGACTAGTTTAAATGTTCGATAGAGATACAGTAGATATATAGATAAATTGATAAAGGCGCTGCGGCATGAAGATAGATCAGGGGTCGGCAACCTTTTCAGTGTGAGGGCCAGAGAAAGCTTCTAGGAGTAGCCTGCGGGCCGCAGTGCCAAAGAGAACCCAAAAGTGACAGTGTACAAAAATTTTATAGAAAAGCAGGCAAACCAGTGACTAGATTACAAGAAATTTATTGAAAAACATGCAAATCAGTGACTGCCGAAAACAGTTTGTGACAATATACAAAAAAAATATATATACAGAAAAGCAAGCAAACCAGTGACTAGATTACAAGAAATTTATTGAAATACATGCAAATCAGTGACTGCAGAAAACAGTTTGTGACAATATACAAAAATTTTGTAGAAAAGCAAGCAAACCAGTGACTAGATTACTAGAAATTTATTGAAAAACATGCAAATCAGTGACTGCCGAAAACAGTTTTATCAAGAGACATGCAAATTAGTGGGATGGTTGGTGCTGTTTGCCATGGAGAAGTGATTCAATGTCGACTTACTCATTTAGTTGGCTAGGCTGGTGCGGGCCGGATTGTTATATAAATATCAAGCAGGGTGACGGGCCATGAGTTCGGACTCTGCGGGCCGGATCTGGCCCGCAGGCCGGAGGTTGCCGACCCCTGAGATAGATGAATTGATGGATGGATCGATGGATGGATGGATAATAGATAGATACATAGATAGATAGACGAATTAGATTGGCGTTGGAGCTTGAATTTGTACCTAGTTGGTTGATTGACTATTTATGAACTTTTCAAAATTTCATTATATTTTCAAGTAAGTGCTTGGCCGGCCGGGGGTGTGGCGGCCAGAGCACACCTCAGACGACATCAATCGGAATAATAGTTGTTGGACCTAAGTGGTTTAGTGTAGAGTCAAGAGCGTTTGTCGTAGTTCGGAATTTTGTTACATACATACAAACATACGTACATTACTTACATACATGCATACAATCATGCATACATACATCATTATCATCATCATCAGCCGTTTGAGTGTCCACTGCAGGACCGGCCTATCCCGACCGAAGTGGGGACAATACAGCCTACGTATCTCTACCAAGTGCCTTAGGCTGTCTGGTAGAGATTGTATGTAGGGTGAGAAGTGCTTGTAAGTGTGATTATAGTGTTGGAGTGTCTTTGGATGTGTGTAGTATGTGAACCAAGTGTAATCGGCCCGCGCAAGCCGACTGGGTGCAAGCATACATTATAGTATGCGACTCTGGTTCAACCACCCCTTACGTCCGCCAGTGCAGTACGTGACCGGGAGAATGCTCCCAAAGTTTAACCCTCGGTCTCCAGTGTACGAAAACGCACACTTTACCACTGTACCACAGAGGCTTCACATACATACATACAGACATACATTTTCATTCATTTATTCATTCATCCATCCATACATGCATACACACGTACGTACATTCATGCAGTCTTACATACATACACACATGCATTTATACGGTACATACATACATAGAAGCTCAACACCAATAGTATAGCAGATATTTATTTGTGTGTTATTTTCATTCGTTGACATTATTATTATTTTTTTTTTTCTGATCCTGTTGTCTGGTTTGTGGGTCGGAGTGGCTTAATGTTTGATGAGTGACGCTGCTGGTGTAAGGTCAACGTCCCAGTCAAAGGTCACCGTGGATGAGCTGCAAGTTTACCATTAACCCGTTTTGTAGCAGCACCCCTCCCCCCCTCAGACCTAGATTAACCTCTGTCAGTTCATCCCCCCATCTCTCTCTCTCTCTCTCTCTCTCTCTCTCTCTCTCTCTCGCCACGAGACGATTTTACCCCGATTAGCTTCGCGTTGTAAAGGTTTTAGGTTTAGGGTATTCCAGGATTAGCCTCTTCAGTACGGCGACCTCCCTTGTATTTTTTTGTCTGTCGATACGAGACGATTTGTACTCAGATTAAAACACTCTTAAAGCTTACTGTTTAATGGCTGATGGTTTACGACGATTAGGCACGCGCTGTTTATTATATGTATTTATTTATTTATTTACTTCAGGCGCTTGCAGATGATTATATTCAGGAGTACAGGGTATTAGTGAGGGGGATATTGGGCCACCCTGCTGTTTGACAAGACTCTTCAGGGATAAATCAGATCATCGTTAGATAGCAAGAGCGAAATGCAGACGACGTCCTGTTAATGACCCCTAACCCCTTCACTGCAATGACGTCTTTTATTTAGTCTTGCTTCCGCCAGACTCCTGATTCAGCTTAAGGAAGGCCTCTCGTAGTGATGTGGGTAAGGGAGACCATTTTTATTCCCTCAAGTGTGGGAGGTTGTTCCTAATGTAAAGAAAAAGTAGTTTAGGTATTGACTCCCCCCACCCGCCAAAAAAAGTAATATATACTCTTAGTGGGAGTTAAATGTACCCTGAGTAAATGAATCGGTGTCAGTTTGATCTGGATTATCTGAATATAGGTTATGTATTGTTCCTAACTTTATTTTCGATTTAAATTCAAAGGCTGCAATCTTCTAACTTTAAAATTTCACAATAACCTTGGAAATTTGGGGTTAGTAACAACTTAGCTACAGTATAACGGTGAGTGCATTACATGATTTAAGTACAGTATTATTATTATTTTTTTAAATTACTTAGGGAGGGTTAGTCTGAAAGTAGAAAATAAGAGTGCATTTTCAAGGAGTGATGGTGATAGTTTAATGTCAGCAAACTAAGTAACAGAGTGCATTTTTGACTTAGTGCATATTTCACTCAGGGAGATGGGGTAGATATCACATAACTAGCGGTATAACAAAGCTTGTCGTTATAGAGAGTGAATCGTGGAAGCTGGAAAATACAAAATGTCACTATTTAATAGTCTCATAACCTGAAATTAATATTGCAATTTTTCGAGGGGTCTGTTTTTTTTTTTTTTTTTTTTTTTCCAAACACAGAAGCACAGTAATACACAAAAAACGTTTATCTCTAAATATGTAATGCAAGATATCTTTGCAGTTGCATGGAGAGTAAATCTTGTGGCTTATAATGCACCGTAGCGGACAAAGATTGTGTGGTGGGGGTATTAGTCTTGTCTTACAGAATAACCAATAAATGGTGCAGTTTACAAAGGAGTACAAAGGAAAACAAACAGTAACAGTCCCAATGGTCCTCTGAAGCTTTTTTTGAGTTGATAAAGACAGCAAAGCAAGAAGGCTTGTCCTCACCCACCAAACCCTCCAGCCGAAGTTAGCTGGAAAAGGAGAGAAGAATCATCATGTAGCATGGAACTGCCATGGCTGTTTCGTGTGAAAGACTGAATAAAAGAAAGAAAACTACATTTCACCCTAACTTAATCTGTAGTGGTTTGATGGCGTACTTTGCAAAATGTCAGGTAAAAATAAAAATTTTTAGGTGAGTAAGGCTAGTTTCGTTACTTGCAAAACTGGAAAGCAACAGAGAGTGCATACCACAGCCAACGCAAATGAAATGTATGATTTACTGCTGTAATTCCGCATTATTGCCAAACGGATACATTAACCGTGTCAGGAAGCCAATTAATCCTACGATCTTTGTTTGCCTGCTACACAGAGTGCATATCGCCAACGCCAGTAAATTTTATGATTTATTTCTGCATCCGGTTACGGATCTAACTGAAAATCTAATCAACTTTTCATTGATCCACTGCCCATATATTCACCTGATGGCATTGAAATCCCGTAACTTTTTTTTTTTCTTTTAAGATATCTTGTATATAAGTAGGCAAACAGACAGACATGGGTGAATACATAGCCTCCGACCAACTTCGTTGTCGGAGATAACAGGAATGCATATACTGTATTGAATGGGAAGGTCTTAATCAGATAACTTATAAAATACGGTAACAGTTTGGACATATTTTGGAGGTTAGTCTTATAACTTAGAAAAATAGATCTAACAAAGAGTATAGCCTAGTGTGTTGCTACCTGAAGGCACCCAAGACAACTGCAGTACAGGTAAATAATCAAAGACCCACCTCTTACCCACACACTCACCACCTTTACGTACAAGCACTGTTTAAAGGTTTACGGTGGAAATTCTTCATGACTAAATACACACACACACACACACACACACACACACACACACACACACACACACACACACACACACACACACACACACACACACACCTTGAGGCTGAAGATGTAATGTTTATATTGTTCTTGCTGCTACCTGACGATTTTATCCATCTTAGTGAAAGGGTTAATGAAGACAATACTTAACTACATCCAGATGAAATTTTTCCTAAGGTCTGTTAAATCAGTTGAAGATAGAATTAACGTTATCGGGTTGAAGGAATTAAATACACGCAGTTTTAAGTGTTACTGATAAAAGTTCTTCTTTTCTTACTAAACAAGCGCGTCCGTATTTACCAGGAACGTCCTAAGTCCTTTTAGTACGCCGACGTGTTTTTATTATCTCCAGACGATTTTATTCAGCTTAGGAGAGACTTTTCCCAATGAAGTGGTCAGATATTGCCTCTAGTAACCCCTTCACTACCAAGGGGCAATCTTAACCTTATTATAATTGTCTGGTGTTACATAGAAAAGGAAAGGAAGAAAGAAAAAGCGATGTTGCGGTTCTGACGAGGGTGAATACAAATTGTTATAAATGTTGATGTTAGGAATTCTTCACCCCTGAATAGACTAAACTTGCGTGTAGAGAACAGCACACCGGCCCTTCACAGTGCATGGACACCTTCACTTCGGGAGGACTTCTTTTAACCCGTAACTGTGATAGTGTCTTGTAAGCATTATTTTTTGCTACCTCCAGACGATTTTGTTCAGCTTAGAGGGATCCGTCATATTGAAGAAGTTGGTTACATCTTTAAGTCGGGTGGATCTTCCCGAAGCTGGATAAAATCGTCTGACGGAAGGAGGGTTAGAATGGGGGAGTTGTCATCATACTGAAGGCGTTGTCCCTCATCGTAGGGGGCAGAGGAATCCCATTCTGCCAGAAACCTGGTCCGAGTGTAGATCTACCACTATCTAGAAGTTTTGTTTTTCAATGTAATAAAAAACAATAAAATGGCTGTGCATTTCGGCGTTGCCTGGTACCTCCCCTACATAGAGGTCGGCTCTGGGGTTCCATCCTGCCTAAAACCTGGTCTGAGTGGAGGCCTATCACTGTACAAATTTGTTTTTCCTCTTCCCCAGAAGGCCAGAACCCCAATGTTCAAAAAGGCACAGTAACTTGGTTTGTGGCACATATAGGGAAAACACTATATTTGGCTGGCCAGTGGTTGCGGCCCAAACGACGCCATGTACTGCAGAAATTAATCCCAGGTGCCTCCACCTGAGTTCTTGCTGCATTTGAACACCTTTATATCACTCAAAAAGTTTGAATTTGAATGTATTTTATTATTATTATTATTATTATTATATTTTTATTCTCTCTCTCTCTCTCTCTCTCTCTCTCTCTCTCTCTCTCTGGTTCTACACTTCTACACTTCCTCAGCCATTTTTTTCCTTTCCTCCCTGTCTCCCCTTTCACCAACAATTCTCTTCAGTCTTCCTAGCTTTTTGCCCTCCCTTCTCCTCACAACACATGCATCCTCTTTCCTCTTACCTCTCTTTCCCCTTCACCCTTTCCCATTCCCCCTTCCCCTTCTACTTTCTTCCCCTCCTCTTCCCTTTCCTCTTTCTTTCCTTCTTTCTCCCGCCTCCTTCTTCTTCTCTGTCTCCTTTCTCCCATCTTCCATGTTACTTTCCTTTTTCGCCCTCCGTTCTTTCTTTCACTTCCTTTCTCCCCCCCTTTCACCTGCCTCACCCTTCTCCCCCCCACACTTTCCTCTTCCCTTTCCCCCACTCCTTCATTCTCTCCTCCTCTCCCTTCGTCCATCTTTTTCCCTTCTCTTGTTTTTTCCTCACTTTCTTCTCTCTTCTTCCCTCCTCTCTCCTTATTCCTGTGTTATTGTTACCCTCCTATCCTTTGCCTGTTGCACTTTCAACTTACTTATTGTTTTCCTTGTTTCCTTCATCCTGTAACACCCCCTTCCCTTTCCTTCCTTATTCTTTCCCTCAGCTTCTGTCCCTTCCTTCCTTCCGACGCTTATTATTTTTTTCTTTTTAACCTTCCATTATTTATTTCCTCCTTCCACAAACCCCATCTTCCGTTCTCTCATTCACTCATCTCACATACATTCACCAGATTCATTTCACTTCTGTTTCCTTTTCCGCTTTTACTTAACCCCTTTTCCCCTCCTCGCTCCTCTTTTTATTCCCTTTCCCCTCTTAATCTCCCACATCTCCCTCCCCTTTCCCTCTCCCCTCACCTCTCGTGTTTACCCTTCCCTCCCCAGAACCACCTTTCTGTCTTAATCTCTCACCTTCCTCTCCGTACTTCCATTCATTACTGTTCCACCCCTTCCCCACCTTCCCCCGCTGCATTCCCCCTCCGCTGTCACTCCATCGCCACTCCACCACCACCACCTTCGCCACTCCCCAACCACTCTGCCTTATTTTGTCCCCTTCCTCACTACGCTGCTACCCCTTCCCCCCCTATTTTTCCTCTACTCTTCCCCTCTTTTGCGCTCTCTTCCAGTTCCTCTTCCCCCTCTCTTCCCTCTCGTCTCCCCGTCTTCTTTCCCTGCTCTCCTCTCCCCCTCTTCTTTCCCTGCTCTCCTCTCCCCCTCTTCTTTCCCTGCTCTCCTCTCCCCCTCTTCTTTCGCTGCTCTCCTCTCCCCCTCTTCTTTCCCTGCTCTCCTCTCCCTCTCTTCTTTCCCTGCTCTCCTCTCCCCCTCTTCTTTCCCTGCTCTCCTCTCCCCATCTTTCCCTGCTCTCCTCTCCCCCTCTTCTTTCCCTGATCTCCTCTCCCCCTCTTCTTTCCCTGCTATCCTTTCCCCCACTTCATTCCCCGCTCTCCTCTCCCCATCTTTCCCTGCTCTCCTTCCCCTGTCTTTTTTCCCTTCTGTCCTATCCCTTTCACTCTCCCTGCTGTCTTCCCTTTCGCATTCCCTCCTCTCCTTTCCTTTCCTCTCCTCTTCTCTTCTCTCTCTCCTTTCCCCATTCGCTCATCTTTCCACTCCTCTCCTCTCCCTCCTCTGCCCCTCTCCTCCTTTTTCCCTCCTCTTCCCGCTTCTCTGCTCCTTCCACCCTTCTGCCCTCCTTCCTCCCTTCTCCCCTCCTTCCTCCCTTCTCCCTTCCTTCCTCCCTTCTCCCCTCCTTCTTCCCTTTTCCTCCTCCCATCACTTCTCTCCCCCTCCTCCTCACCTCTCTTCTCCTTCCTGCTCTGCTATCCTTGTCTTTAGCTGGTATAACAGTTTTGTTCGTTATAACCTTCCATATAACAAACAACCACGAAAGAACCAACAGGCTTGCTGCCGATTGTTTTACCTTTGTACATCTTTGCTTTCTTCCTCCTCTCCCCTTCCCCTCACGTTTCCCTCCTCTCTTCTACCCCTTCCCTCTCTCACAGTCCTTATCCGCCTCTACTTTTCTGATCCTACTTCTTTCTTCCTCCTTCCGTGTTCTCGCTCCCTCCCCTCTCCCTCCTCCCACACTCTCTTCTCCTCTCTCCCTCCTCTCCTCACCCCTCCCACCCCTCTGCACCTACCCATGCTCTCCTGCCTTCCTCTTCCGTCTTCTCCCACACCTAAATCCTCTTTTTCTCTCCTTTCACTCCCTCCCTTCCTTCTCTCTAACTTTTCCCACATCTCTCCTCCCCTTTCATCTCCATAGCTGTTCCTTTTTTCCACCTCACCCTCCCCTCTGCCCTCTTGTTAGGTTTCTTCCCCTTACCCTCGGTTTCTTGTTTATTCTCCCTTACCTGCCTCTGTTCTCTCGTCACCCTCTTTCCTTCCTGAAAAACCTCTGACCTCTTCCCTCTCTCCCTCCCATCCTCTCTCTTCTGTCTCCTCTCCCTTCTCCTCTCCCTTCTGCCCTCCCACTCTCCTCCCGATTCATCCTTGTCCTGTCCTGTCCCCTCTGTCTCCCATTTTCCTCCCCATGTCACTTCCCTTAGCTGCTGTCCTTCGTCCTTTTTCTACCTTCCCTTGCTTCCCCTCCGTCCATCCCTCCTTCCTTACCTTGCCGCGTCCCCTCTCCCTCTTCCTCCTCATCCTTCCCCTTTCTTCCACATTCTTCTCCTCTCTCCCCTTCATTCCCCTCTCTCCCTCCCTCCCTCTCCCGCTTTCCCCCCCCCCCTTCGTGTTTTTCTGTCCTTATCCTCTACGCATTGAATTTGATTTACAGGTAATTATAATCCTCTCGGTGTCAAACAACCTCAAAAGAATCATCTAGTTCGTCGTTGTTTACTTTCCTTTGTACGGTACTCCTTTCTATATCCTTCCCTCTCGCTCCCCCTCGTCCTCCTAAATTCCTCATCCACATTACTTTACCTGTTCTAACTCAAACTTTTCCTTCCTGTTCCCAGTCTTCCTTTCCTCCCTTCACGTCGCTTCTCGTTTCCCCTTCCTTTATCCTTCCCTTATTTCTTTTTCACTCCTCTGTCTCATATCTCCCCTTCCCTCTCCCTCTACTTTTTCCCGCTGCTCCTGTATCCCCCTACCCCCTCCGTCTCCAGCTTCAGCACCCCTTATCCTCCTTCTCTCAGCTAATCCCTTCCTCTTTCGACCCCCCCCTCCTCTCCTCCATTCTCTCTGTCCTCTCCCCTTTATCCTTTCATTTTCCATCCCTCTACCCCTTATCTCTCTTTCCCTCTCCTTTAAACAACCTCCCAGCCTCCACTCCTCTCCCCTCATTCCTTTCCCCTCTCCCCTCTCTCTTCTCCCCACTCCTCTCTCTCTCTCTCTCTCTCTCTCTCTCTCTCTCTCTCTCTCTCTCTCTCTCTCTCTCTCTCTCTCTCTCCATTCCCTTCCCCACTCCTTCCCTCTTCTCCCTTATCATCCCTCTTCTCCCTTATCATCCCTCTTCACCTTACAATCCCACTTCACCTTCCCTTTTCCCCTCCTCTCCCATCTCAACATCCTCGTCCCCTCCTTCCTTTTCGACATCCTCATCTCTTTTCTTCCTCCCCCTTTCCCCCCTTTCTCTTCCTTCTCGACATCATTTCCCCCCCTCATCTCCTTTCTCGGTATCATCATTGCCCTCCTCTCCGCCCTCCTCTCCCCCCTTCCTCTCCCCCTCCACTTCCCCCTTCCTCTTCCCCCTTCTCTTCCCTTTTCCTCTTTTGTCCCCTCCTCTGCCCCACCTCTCTCTTCCCTCCTCCACTACTCTCAACTCTTCCTCCCTCTACCATTACCCGTTCTTCCCCCTTCCGCTCTTCCCACCTCCTCTATCCATTACTCTGCTCCTTCCCCTCCCCCCTGCCGCCTCTCCCTCTCCCTTCCCTACCCCTACCTCTCCTGCTCCCCCTCCCCTCCCCTTCCCCCTCCCTGCAACACCAAGGCCTCGACAATTTATCTCCCGCTGTCACTCGGGAAAAGTTGTCCCCCTCTAGTCGCTATTTCTCTTCGTTATTTCCTATTGCTCTCTCTCTCTCTCTCTCTCTCTCTCTCTCTCACTCTCTCGTTGGTTTGTGTGTGTGTGTGTGTGTGTGTGTGTGTGTGTGTGTGTGTGTGTGTGTGTGTGTGTGTGTGTGTGTGTGCTGCCATATCTCTTCATCATCAGGTATTACCCTCACTCCCCAGTATTCTCTGTACTTTATTTCCCTCTCTAACTGTGCTTTCTGGTGCGCAATCTCACCTATCTCTGATTTTCTCCCATTCTCTTTCTCGTCTTCCTCTCCTCTTCTCCCCTCATTTCTTATACTGTCCCTCCATTTCCTTCCAGTACTTTCCACTTCCTCTCTAGTCATTTATATTATTCTATTCATATATTCCTCAATCTCCATATCCTTCCATCCATACGCCCGTCTCTCATTCACCAACCATCCATCCATCCCGTCTCGCATTCACCAACCCTCCATCCATCCATCATTCTATGCATACTTGCCGTCCATTCATCCATCATTCCATGCATACCTTCCGTCCATCCTTCCCTCCTTCAACCAACCTTCCATCCACACCACTCAACCTTTCATCCTTCCATCGTTTTTCATTCCTCCATCCCTTCATCCTTCTTTTAATCCATCCCTCAATTAATTTGCCATCCACATTCGGACAGTTACCATTCAGTCTAACCATACCCCAATCCCCCAGGTCCCCCCCCTCCCCCTGCGGTATAAAGTATGTATAGAGTTGCAAACATCAATCACTCGAGAGTAATAACCCTTTTGTCATTGCACACACACACACACACACACACACACACACACACACACACACACACACACACACACACACACACACACACACACACACACACACACACACACACACACACACACACACACACACACACACACACACACACACACACATTAAAAGTTTTCTGTCTGTCCTTAATTAAATGCACTGCAATACCGCGGGGTCAGTGTATTGAATATTTTAACTTTGATCCTCTTGCCAAATTGAGTTCACCCGTACGCCTCTGCAACACATTTTTTTTTTTGAAGTTGGAGAATTTTTTACGGGTTTCAATACTTTGCGCTCTTTAAGTAATTGATTTGTCCTGTACTGTAGACCTGCACCTCCGTCTAGCAGGTATCTTTGGTAATTTGTATGTTTACATTTTTAAAGATATATTGTTAGCATTGTATTGACCAGTGACGCGAGGCATTATTGATCTGACCCAAACACGAGTAACTCTACCACATACCTTTTACCTGTGGGTAAACTGAAGATGTCAAGTTTTTTTTTTTTTCCCCACTGCCGCGATACACTATTGCTGTGACATGTATACCATCCGCTTGCATACTTTTACCTAATTTTTAGATGTTAGTTGATTTTTTTATATACCAGTTTTACATTTCTCAAAAGGATAATGTTTTTTTTTTTTTCTATATTCCTGGTGTTTTCGTTCGTACCAGCGTTGGTTGGCACACCGTCACGACTTACTTTTGGCTGTCTTGAAGTATACCGTTCGTTTACTGTATGTACTGTGGCCCGGTATCTTGAGACATCTTTCTTAGAGAGTCTGTTTAGACTATAACAATGAGTTTATTGTCCAAAGAGTTTAAAAGGACGGGTGCGGAACCGCTGGACGCCAAAACCGCCATCTCAGTGAAGACAAGTGCTCTCTTCTTCGGCCTTGAACGCGGTTGAGGTTCGGGGCGAATTCAGTTCGAGCGTCTCCTGTATTCTGTTACACTCGTACAAGGGAAAATAGAGCTTGTATTATAGCTCATGATGGGGTGCTGGCAAGGGACGCCTAATCATGGTGGCGCAAATTTGACCTGTTGGTGGAGCTGCCCAGTTATACAATCGTCCTGCATCCTCTCTGTATCCCTCGAAAGTAGGATGGTGGAATGTAAAAGAAGGGTAACTTAGTCCAGCAGTATCCCGAGCTCACGTTCAGGTAAGTCTTTGGCTGCAGCTACTACTACTGCTAACCTGTAACACGGTACTACACCAGAAGCTCTGCTAAAAGCTCTGCTAATTTCATCCGTACCAAATGCTCTCACCTCTTCAACTCGAATTCTTCCCGCTCCTTCTGGTACCTTGCCAGAAACCTTTTAACAACTCCACCTCATCATCCTTCCCTCCTTTTTTCTACTCTGATGGCTCTGTAGCTGTTTCTTCTACTGATAAAGCAGATCTCTTCACTCAGACTTTCTCCTCCAATTCCACCCTAGACGATTCTGGTGCTGTTCCTCCCTCACTTCCCCCCTCTGACTTCCTCATGGCTGACATTAAAATGTCTTCAGCTTATGTATTTTCTGCCATCACTGGCCTCAATACTAACAAGGCATATGGGCCTGATGGAGTCCCTCCTGTTGTCCTCAAGAACTGTGCTTCTGTGCTTACACCATGCCTAGGTAAACTCTTTCGCCTTTGTCTTTCAACTTGTACCTTTCCTTCTTGCTGGAAGGTTGCACTCATTCAGCCAGTCCCAAAGACGGGTAACATTCCCAACCCTCTGACTACCGTCCAATTGCTTTAACATCCTGTATCTCAAAAGTTTTCGAGTCTATTCTTTACAGAAAAATTTTAAATCATCATTCCTATCACAACCTTCTTTCTGATCGTCAGTATGGGTTCCGTCAGGGACGGTCCACTGGCGATCTTCTCAGACTCCTGGTCATCCTCCTTTCGGGACTTTGGCGAAATCTTGGCCATTGCACTTGACATCCCAAAGGCTTGCGATCGAGTCTGGCATAAATCTTGAATTTCCAAACTGCCCTCTTACGGTCTCTATCCTTCTATCTGTGTCTTCATCTCTAGCTTCCTTTCTGGTCGTTCTGTAGCCGCTGTTGTAGACGGCCATCGTTCTTCTCCTAGATCTGTCAACAGTGGTGTTCCTCAGGGGTCTATCCTATCACCAACTCTCTTCTTTTTATTCATCAATGATCTTCAAAGCTGTACATCTAATCCTATCCACTCGTACACTGATGATTCCACCCTTCACCTTTCCATTCTGTTTCCGGAACGTCCATCTCAGCAGTTACTTCAACAAACAAGGGAAGAGGCTATGGCACACCTAATGTTTGATTTGGTTCATATCTCTGACTGGGGTTAAAATAATCTTGTTGTATTTAATGCATCAAAGACTCGGTTTTTACACCTATCAATCCGTCAAAATCTTCCACAGGAGTACCCACTAACGTTTAATAATATTTAGCTTAATCCTGCATCATCCTTGAACATGCCTGGGGTTTCATTCACACGGGACTTATCTTGGAAATATTATATTCCATCTCATGTAAAATCTGCTTCCAAGAGATTAGGTGTGCTAAGCCGACTCCGTTCCTTCTTTACCCTTGCACAGTTGTTGACTTTATTCACAGGTTTCATTCGCCTCTGTTTAGAGTACAACTCTCATGTGTGGGGAGGCTCACCACATGCAGCTCTTCTCGATAGGGTGGAGTCAAAGGCGTTTCGTCTCATCAACTCTCCTCCTCTTACTGGCTCCCTTCAACCTCTGTCTCTTCGCCTCACTGTTGCCTCTTTATCCCTTTTCTATCGCTACTTCAATGGTCACTGCTCCTCTGAACTGTCTGCTTGCATCCCACCACCTCTACGACGGGCGCGTAGCACCCGTCTAGCAACAAACTCTCATCCCTTTTCTGTCCAGCTCTCTAATGCAAGAGTTAACCGTTACTCCCAGTCCTTCATTTATGCAACAGGTCAACTGTGGAACTGTTTCCCTCTGTCTGTATTTCCTACTTCCTGTCAACTCCAGTCTTTTAAACGCAGTGTGTCCAGGCCTCTCGAAATGAATGGATCTTGAATTTGTTTGTTTGTTTGTTTTTTTGTAAGGAACGTTCTGCGGGTTCAGCCTTTGGTTCCTTCTTTCTCGCATGAAAAAAAGCAGCAATCTTTGGGATATGTAATAGGCATAGCCTAGTATTTTCTAAATACTAGTTTTTATTTCTTGCCTATTTCATGTTTTATTGCATTCAGTGTGCTTTTTCGTACTTTTTTGGTGTGAGAGAGAGAGAGAGAGAGTGCATGCTTTAGCTTCCTAGAATTATCACTTTGTTCACTTAATTTACTGGATCGGTCTATTAATGTTATATACTTTTTGCAACGCTGTTTTAATTTCGGATTCCTAGCATTGTCGTTTCGTTTTTTCTTTTTTTATGTGTTTTTTTAAATAACACTTTTAGTTCTTGGTCCTTTTTTAGCTGTATTTTTCTGTTTAGAGTTTTGTTTTATTCTCGCAACACTTTAAGATATTCTTGTACTATCATTTACCATTTGTAATATTTCAGTTTTTCACAACCCGAACGATCTTCAGCTCCGATCATCTCGTTAACCCCTTCCGCCTGCCAAGGTCATCATATTGTTGCTGCTGCCATGCGATTTAATTCAGCTTACAGTTGCAACCTCGTAGTGAAGGTGTTACGGAAGGCTGTGATTATACACTTCCAGGTCCCCTGTGGCGGGGGGGACACAACCTGGCCGCACTATGGGGTGGTACTACTACTCTGCGGCCAGGTTGTGTTAGGAAGAATACTGCCACCGTATTCCCTGCGTGTCGTAAAAGGCGACTAAAAGGGGCGGGGTGAGGGGACTAGGGACCCCCTCCTCTGTTTTGTAGTTCCTAAAAAGAGACAGGCCAGAGAAAGGGATGGGGGATGGAGTTATCCTCGTACCCTGAAGATTGGGTCTATGAATGTGCGTGGATGTAGTACGATTGAGGCTAAAAGGGAGGAGATTGGGAGAATGTTTGTGAGAAGAAAGTTGGATGTGTTAGCTTTGAGTGAAACGAAGATGAAAGGGAAGGGGGAATCTATGTTTGGAAGTGTGAATGGAAGATTGTCAGGTGTTGATAGAGGAAGGGCAAGAGAAGGTGTGGCCTTGTTAGTGAGTCCGGAAGTTCAGCAATGTGTGATTGAATGGAAGGAGGTGTCATCGAGACTGATGTGGGTGAAAGCGAAATTTGAACGTGAGTTGTGGGTGTTTGTGAGTGCATATGGGCCTGGTAGTGAAAGGGATGAACAAGAGAGGGAGTCTTTCTGGAATGATGTTGATGAGTGTCTGCAGAGTTTTGAAGCGAATGTGAATGTGGTAATGATGGGAGATCTGAATGCTAGAGTGGGAAATGTAGCAGTTGAAGGTGTAGTTGGTATGCATGGTGTGCCTGGAAGAAATGAAAATGGGGAACGAATGATAGCGATGTGTGTTGAGCGAGAGATGGTGATTGGGAATACGCTGTTTGAGAAGAAAGATATTTATAAGTATACATGGGTGAGACAGGAGGGTGGAAGGGTTGTTGATAGAGCCTTGATGGACTATGTGGTTGTGTCTAGGAATGTAATAGGAAGATTGTTGGATGTGAGAGTTCTGAGAGGGGAGGGTGGAGGTATGTCTGACCACTACCTGGTGGAGGGAAAGTTAAAAGTAGGAAAGAGATGGATGAGAGCTAGGAGGGTTAGGTGTGGCAGGGAGGTTTGAAAGTGAGTGAGTTGGATAAAAGAGAAAAGATAGAGTATCAGGAGAAATTGAAAGATGAGTGTAACGCAGTGAAAGATCGGGAAAAATGTCAGCGTGGAGGAGGAATGGCAGTTGTTTAAGAGTGCTGTGGTGGGGCATGCAGAAGAGGTGTGTGGTGTGAGACGTGTGGGTGGTGGTGTGTAGAAAAGGAAGTGATTGGTGGTGCGAGGAAGTAAGTATGGCTGTGGCTGAGAAGAGACGTGCATATGAAGTGTGGCTGCAGAGGAAGGATGAGATGTCATATGAAAGGTATAAGGAGAAGAGGAATAGAGCGAGAAGGGCTGTGCGTGATGCTAAAGTGGCAGCAGATGAGAGGTGGGGTAGAGCGGCTGACAGAGAATTTTCAGCAGAATAAGAAAATGTTTTGGAAGGAGGTGAAAAGGGTGCGAAAGGGAGAGTCTGGGAAGGAAGAACGAGTAAAATCAGAGGATGGAAGGATGTTAATTGAGATGGATGCAGTAAGGAAGAGATGGGCAGAGTATTTTGAAAGATTGTTAAATGTAGAGGAGGAAAGGGTGGCTGAGATTGTGGCGGATGGAAGGGTGCAAGGTATAAATGTGTTGGGAGAGTTGAATGATTCCTTGATCACGAAGGAGGAAGTGGAGAAGGCAGTAAAGGAGATGAAAACAGGGAAAGCTGCAGGTATGGATGGGTGTGCTGTGGAATGCCTGAAGGGTGGTGGAGTGACTATTGTTGACTGATTAGTAAGATTGTTGAATGTGTGCTTTGAGAAAGGTATGGTGCCAATTGACTGGGCAAGTGCTTGTGTGGTCCCGTTGTATAAAGGCAAGGGTGATAAGTATGAATGTACTAGCTTTAGGGGTATAAGTCTGTTGAGTGTTGTAGGTAAGGTGTATGGTAGAGTGTTAATTATGAGAGTTAGAGAGGGTACAGAGGGAGTGATTAGTGATGAGCAGTGTGGCTTTAGGAGAGGGAGGGGATGCGTTGATCAGGTGTTTGCAGTGAGACAAGTGTGTGAAAAGTATTTAGCGAAAGGCAAGGATGTGTTTTGGGCATTTATGGATTTAGAGAAAGCGTATGATAGAATTGATAGGGAGGCTTTGTGGACTGTTTTAGATTGTATGGACTTGATGGTAGGTTACTAAAAGGGGTGAAAAGTTTTTATGTAAATAGTAGAGCGTGTGTAAGAGTGGGAAATGCTGTGAGTGATTGGTTTCCCGTGAGAGTGGGGCTGCGACAGGGATGTGTGATGTCGCCTTGGTTGTTTAATATTTACATGGATGGTGTTGTAAGGGAGGTGGAATGCAAGAGTTTAGGTGGTCTGAGTCTGGTAAATGTTGATGGAGGAGAGTGGAATCTGAAGCAGCTGCTGTTTGCAGATGATACTGCACTGGTGACTGATTCAGAGGAGAGATTGAGACAGTTGGTAGAGGAGTTTGGAAGGGTGTGTGAAAGGAGGAAATTGAAAGTAAATGAGAATAAGAGTAAAGTGATGAAGTGTACGAGGTTGATAGATGGTAGGGGGATGAATATAGTTTTGAATGGTGAGTTGCTTGAGGAGGTAGATTGTTTTAAATATCTAGGGTCACATGTTGCTGTGGATGGAAGAATAGATGCAGAAGTGAAGTTTAGAATAAATGAAGTAGGAAAGGTGCTGGGAGGAATGAAAAAAGTGTTTAAATGTCGTTCGCTTAGAATGGATGTAAAGAGAAGGCTGTATGAGGGTGTTGTGGTACCGACTGCATTATATGGGGCTGAAACATGGAATATGGGTGTAGCAGAGAGGAAAAGTTTGAATGTAATGGAGATGAGATGTCTGAGGAGTATGTGTGGAGTGACGCGTATGGATCGGGTGCGAAATGATGAAGTGCGAAGGAGAACTGGAGTTGTTCGGGAGATGGCTGGCAGAGTTGAGCAGAGGGTGTTGCAATGGTTTGGGCATATGGAGAGAATGGATAATGAGCGATTGGTGAAAAAGATAACTAGATCTGATGTGAGAGGTGTAAGGCTGAGAGGAAGACCAATACGAATAGGATGGATGGACAGTGTGAAGAGAGCGCTGGATGCGAGAGGATGTCTGTTGAGCAAGGAAGAGTGGCTGTGCGTGACAGAAATAAATGGAGAGAAATTGTGAATGAATAAGTGATGACGCAGCCCTGAGGGGATATTCTTCCGCATTTGGTCTGATCAGCTAGTCAGGTCAGGTGCGGGTAAGGGGATGGGTCTGTTATGATGTGGCAGGGGTAAACCAGTTCTGCTGTCGGGCCCTGCTGCGGATGTCACTGATTGCATTGCCCAGTTGACCCTTGTGCGGTGTGGTGCGGTGAGGATCTGTCCGTTCTCCCCTTTGGGGCTAAGATGCGAATGAATGTGTTTGAATGGATGAGTAAATGGAGAGTGAGTCATCCTGTCTTGGCTACCTCCCTTTCCTTGGGGGAAGCAGCCTAGGTATATAGATAGATAGATAGATAGGTCGAAGAATCTTCCCTGAACTTAATACAATCGTGTGGAGAAAACGAATTTGTTCCCTTACAGTGTTGTTTGTTCTTACTGCAGTTTTTTTTTTTTTTAATCCCCTTCACTGTAATGAAGTCTTTTTAAAAAGTTTTTTCGTTACCTGAAGACGATTTTATTCACTTATGAGAAACATCTCTTAGTGAATGAGTTAACGAAGTCTGCACCTGACCTCTCCAGTTTGAAAGTTAACGAAGTAACAGCGTTTGGTGGTAGCAAGACTAAATTAAAGACATCGTCGTACTGAAGGGATTGATTGCTCTGTTTGGGGGAATTGGCAGTTTAGAAATTTGTTGTAAATCATTTTGTGTTATGTGCTTCAATTATGAGATGTACTGTACATTGATCACTAAAAGGGCTGTGTTGTATAATAATATATACCGTAGTTCGCTGTTAGGTGGTGCCAATAACTTGTACTATGATGATACCTCGCTTTTTTTTATATATATACTACAGTCATGTAATGTGATTTAAGCAACTGATAACTCATCAAAATTATCGCACTACATACCGCACTTAACATTGTAAAGCATTTCGAAACATCATTGGAGTCACCTATGGTGTAAGTGAAAATATAATCTTTGGTAGCTTTTGATGCCAGAAATTACATTAATTGTTTCAATAAAGGATTTTATGTTGTCTGAATTACCAACCTGTTATGTCCGTCTGTGTCTGGGGAATATGGTGATGTAACTAGCAGCTCCATTTTTCAGAGGAACAGTGATGAAACTCGTACATAATATGCCGACAAAGTTTGTTGGGCTTTGACGATCGCATCACTGGGTTGCAAAAGTTAGCGTTCTCTGTCTTACTATTTATCGTTTCGATGTGGATCAATTTATGTCCGTAGCAATATAGTGATTATTACAGGGCTGGATAGCGTGGCCTATATTCTGTCCAATACCCTAAGTTTGCCCTCTCCCTATCCCTAATGCTGAATTGTAACCGGAGATTGTGAAATGCTATAGAAAAAGGTGTCAAACCGTTGTATGATGCCGTCCTCTTATTTATCTACAGGAAGAACTAAATAACGCCAAGTTTATGTGGAGGAAGTATGTTGCAGGTTGGTATTATACTCATCTGTACATCCATCCATCCATCTATCCATATCTATCAGTCTATGTATCTGTACAGTATCTGTCTGTCTGTCTGTCTGTCTGTCCGTAATATGTATTGTGTATGTATGCATCTGATATATATTTTATATGTATGATGTATGTATGTTTTTATTTGTACTGTGTATGTATGTATACAGTATATGTAAATAATATTTTAGAGTAATGCATGCCTCACATTTTGCCTGTTGGTTAAAGTGTTAACCCCTTCACTGCGATGACGCCTTTTATTTTATTCCTGTCATTAAAAGACATTTATTCCTCCCAAGAGGGGGTTTTCGAAATGGAGGGTTTCCACACAGCGTCAGTAACCTCTTCACTGCTTGGTGGTTATCCTGATCTAGTTAAAAGCGTTAGTGAGTAAGAATCAAATGAAAATCAGATTCAGATTGAAGAGGTTAAATGTGGAAGTCTTTTCATAGTGCTGAGTATTGCTTGAAACAGCTCCAGTTTTATTTCGGGAGTTAGGGAGGGAGTGTGGGTACCTCCTCTGCCCGATTTCACCACGTGAAGGCGTCTCTCTCCATCACCAACAAGATCTAATTGGTGTAGGTAAACGTCACATCATTTCGCTGTACATAATCCTTTCATAATGATGACGTCTTTTATTTTGTTCTTGCTGTTCAGACGATTTTATTCAACTGAGAGAAGACCAGCTTGGAAAAGTTAATAGTTACAGCCTTCATATACCCTAACAGTACCAGCGAACATTGATAAATTGAATATATGCGTAAGGAGTTAGCGAAAAAAAAGGTACAATACGAAATTATGGAAACTGAATGGGTTAACGGCAGGAATGGTTACTTACAGGCGAATTCTACCAAATTTAATGAATACCGATATGGTAAAATGTTTTGTTTAGTATTTGTGAATGAATAGGTATGTATGATTTGTGGGCGTGTAAACAACCACTCAGCATATAGAGGTCGGCAAATAATCTGTTGTTTATTACCAGCGATACGGCCGTGGAAATTGAATGGAACTCATATATAATTTGGCGTCATTTTAGTTATGAAAAATAGCTTTGTAAAACTAGGCTGGCTGTGAAATTAAATATCCATCGCTGTCAGTTCTGTACTTTTTTTTTTTTTTTTTTTTTTTTTTTTTTTTTTACGCCGTGTCCCCTTTTTTCGATAAGGGCTAAGGCGTTGCCCATGGGTAGAGGACTTAGGTTTGGAGCTTGTAGTATTGTATGACCGGATGCCCTTCCTGATGTCTACCAATGACCCTTGGGTGGACTTGAACCTCCGACCCTTCGGCCAGAGCGGAGCAATGTAACTCACTGAGCCACGGCTGCTACTATTGTATCTTTCTTATGCATATGTATGTATGAAGTATGTATGTATGTATGCATATCATAAACACTTTTGTACATACATACAGTCTAGCTAGCGGAGTTATTTGTGTAGGCTTAGAAATTGATTTATGCAAAATAATTCTGAAACAAATAAATGTACAGTTGGAGTGCACCGAATATATAGTTGTTAGTTTGCATGGCCAACCTTTAGTATTTTTTTTTTTTTACCGTGGTTTTGTAATTACATATACTTTCTGTGTTTGGACTGTTTTCATTACTATTGTTTATGCTTTTTCAGCATTTAGCCTGTATCAGCATCAGAAGGTGGCAAGTATATAATATTCCGTTTTGTGTCTCCAAACTTTGACCAGTTGTGAATCAGTTACCTTTACAACATTCAAAGCTTCGGCAAGGTTCACTAGCAGATTAGTTTAGAAATATGATTTTGGCCTTTCCCTAAGTTAAAATCAAACAGTCAATTTTGAAACCTTTCAGACATTTGCAGCCCGTCAGAGTATGTCCTGCTCTGATAAACTGAAAACGTTTGGATTAAGTTCGATTAAAAAAAGATATATATTACAAATTTCGTCATTTTCAAACAGCGAGTTACGCACGGAATGTGGAAACTTTACTAGTCTCGGCCGATAAATTTTGAGCGTAATATCAGAATTGAGTGTCACGAACGTTGAGTTTTGTCAAGAATATCGAAATCTCGTCAGTTTAAGCTGTGATTTTTGTAATGAGTAAGTCATCGCAATTAAATATTGAACGGTACATTTTGAATGGACTATCAGACTGGACTCGTTTTTGGACGGTGAATTATGTAGGGAATATTTAACATTCAGCCAGCTTCGAACGACCAGTTTTGTACGTAATGCTGTAATTTCGCCATCCCCGGGCGAAAAAATATGGAAGGCAGATCAAAATTTTCTGAGCTTTGAATGGCCAGCGTAGACCCGAAGCCCAGCAGACCGTGCGGGAATTTTATAGCTGTTAATTTTATGGCTGTTGTGAAAATAGGAAATAAACCGGCGCAGTTATTTAGCATTTAATAATTTGATGTATGGCGTTACGGCCGGGTTTGGTGGTCAGTAAAGCGGATTTAGGGGGCGGGGGGCGAGGGGGGAAAGGATGGGGAGAACGGGGTGATGGGGGGAGGGGAGGGGACAGGGGCAGAGGGGGCGTTGGTAGGGGGACTGTGTATATAGTTGGTTAAGCTCGTTTGTGTATTTGGATGGGTGTTTATTTGAGGGGAAGGCTGTGAGTGTGTGTGTGTGTGTGTGTGTGTGTGTGTGTGTGTGTGTGTGTGTGTGTTTGGATGGGCATATTTGTATGTCTGTATGTATGTATGTGTGTTTTTAAGGGGAGGGCTGGTTTATATATGTGGGGGGAGGGAATGCAATGAAAATATTTTATTTGGCTTGTCTCTGTTAAAGGGTTGTTTGCTTTAGGGTGAGGGATTAGCTTATTTATTTGTTTATCCGTGTAGGCCATTTATTTTATCGTATTTACTGTGTGTGTGTGTGTGTGTGTGTGTGTGTGTGTGTTTGTGTTTTAGATAAATGGTACCTGTGTCGGAGATTACCAGTAAATGAATCTCAGGAAATAATATAAACCGAAAGTAAATATGAGTCCTTGTGTTAAAAAATTCGTGTAAAATGCCATAATATCAACCACAGTGTTGTGTGGGTGAATGCCCTCCCATACGCTTCCTGCTGGCAAATAAAAAAGTAATAAACTAATAAGTGAGTTATGTTTCCGGCGTGTATATTAAATAAATGCAATAATATCAGCAAGAAATAGTAACAGCGCCATCAGTGATCATAATTAATTGAATGCACTGTTAGATTATTTGATACGGAACTTATTTTTTATGTAACGTGTTTATCCAGTCTACGTCATTCCTGCCATTACCAGAAAATAATAATAAGCTTAAGGGGACAATAAAACAGTGGTGATGGATGCTTATGCAAACATTTTTATTTCATTTAGTCATTGCAGTTCATGTATTCTGTGGATGAATTAAGCACATAGCTAATTTTTGCAGTACGAAAGCTCTTTCCTAAACTAAACAAAAATGTCTGGGGCAGCAAAATTTTTGAAAAAGTATGTCTTCAGCCTGAATGAAACAGTTTAAAGAAATGACAGTGTAATGACACAGTGGTCCCAGCTCTGTTCACCTTACTTGGATTTCTAGCACCTTTTCCCTAGTGATTCATTTTGTACGTTACAATTTTATTTTGCTTTATTTGTTGCATGTATATCATTTTGTGTCAACAGAGACTGAATAAGTAACGTACCTCCAGAATTAACCTGATAGATAGATAAATACACAGGTAAGGTGGAGGTGCCAGGTGTCATCCATAACCCCTTCACTTCCATGACACCTTTTATCGTTTCTTCTGTCTACCGAACACACGATACGATGCACTGAGATAAGAGCTCTTGTAAAAATAAATATATAAATAATGAAATTGTGTATAATCCATTCAGTTCCAAAAATGTTTCCTGAATTAACCCAAACCGTGTGGAGATGGCAAGAGTTGATTTGAAATGATGATCTCAGGCTGCAGGTGTTATCTAAATGGGGAGGTGGTGGTCAACTGGTTAAAGAGATTGGCGGTTATCGGAAGTGACGCGAGTTCGATCCCAGGCTGGGGCAGGGAACAGTTTCACGAGTTGAAATGCGTTAAAATATAGGTTACTAATATTCCTCAAGACCCACCTACTTGTCATATATATATTCCACCTAAAACCATTACATTGTGGTAAAGTTTATGCCCAGAGTAGTACACACACACACACACACACACACACACACACACACACACACACACACACACACACACACACACACACGCTGTTCTTCGTGCTATTGCCAGACGATTTGATTCAGCTTGAGATAGATTATTCGAACTGACGAGGTTAAATACAGCCTGCATAAACCCCCATTAGTAGAAGAGGCCTTTCCGAAGTTAAACTTTATCATCTGGAAGCATCAAGAATAAACCTGACCTACATAACAACTTCGGGGATGCAGGGGTTAAGTGTATATTTAAGGAGGTTAGGTAAAAACACGGCACTGACTGAGTTTAAATGGTTCACAAGGGTTGTTTAGCTGCAGCCTGGGTAATGAACGGTAATTTGCCCATTTATTCACATGATGTTAATGTTAATAGCTCGTACTAATAGTTATATTAGCTCATCTGAGCTTTTTTTTTTTTTTTATGGGAATATGGGTTGGGACGATGATGATGGTGGTGGTGGTGATGTCGAAATTAATCTTTTCAATCCGATGGCGTGTTTTATTGATTTATTCTCACTACCTCCAAAGGACTTTATTTAACTCTTGGGAGATTTTGTTGTGAAGGGGTTAATGAAGGCCATATTAAACCTATTATTTATTTATTTATTTTGAGAAGTCCTATTTTACGCTCAATATACTGTAATCGTCGGGTCGTGAAAGAATGGCATTGGACTGAAGTGATCGAAATTTAACTCGTTCACCATTTGTCAACCTGAACTCTTCACCCCGACGATGCATTCTTTTGCTTCCCTCTTGCTGCTGTTAGACGATTTTATTTAATTTAGGAGAGACTTTTCGAGTTAGGAGGGTTTAGTCAAAACTTCTACAGACCCTGTGACAGCTAAATGTCTGCCGTAAGATGAATAAAATCGTCTGTAGGCAGCAGGATTAACCAACAGAGTACGTCACCTGGTTCACGGGATTGACCATAACTTCTAACACTAACTTTACAACATTTGAACTTATCGTCAACTTTTAACTTCCGTCCTAACTTTTGTTTCTGTCGCCCTTTTGTACACCTTAATTTCAGCACAAACTTTTGACCAGTCCGCCTGTCTTTAATCGCTTCTTTCCTGTGACATTAATTTTCATTTGGTTAAGGCCCATTACCAGACGATTTTATTGAAGTTAGTAAAGACCTTTCAGTTAAGGGGTTCATGACAGTTCTAGCTAACCCCACCATCTAGAAAGGAAGTGTTAAGCTTAATAAAATCCACTTGAGTCAATCCACTTGAGTCAACTAGTACTCCAGGCCTCTGACATTGGTCCGTATCCTCGTAACCGTTGGAGGCTCATTAACACTACCAGTTACGTTTTTCATGTTACACTTTGTTGTTTCCTCCGGATTAAATTTATCATTTAAATATCGACGTAGTCTTATCTAAGTTTAAAGAGTTACAACCACCCCTTCAGACAGAAATTTTAGATGTATTTTGCCTGTTGTTTTCCCTGGCTACTTAAGGACTTCTTGAACTGGGGGATTTAGATATAAGCCATATTAATCCCTTCAGTACAATAGGTCTTCCTTAAGTTGAATAAAATCGTTTGAGTCCCGGTACCAATATTAAAAAATGTAAGATGTCTCCGGACTGAAGGGATTATGGTGCCCTGTGACTAACCAACAGGACCTGCTAATCTAAGGAGTGCTGGGCGAGAAAGGTCAAAATTTTAATAGATATCACATAGTGGAATAATAGCTAACGTCTCTGGGGAGGCCTGAGGATACAGACGAGTGTACGAGGTATGGTATAATCAGCATAGAAATGGGCATGGGCAAGTTACGCCTTTCGTAAAAATGATAATGACATGAATAATTAGTGTGGCATCCCGGAAGAGTGATAGGATGAGGCAAACAGAGGACAAAATGTGAAGAATAAATTTGTGGCTTTACTGGGACTTGATGGAACAGGCAAACATCCAGTAGGCCTAGTTCAGAATGGGGAATGATCAGAGCCGCCTTCATCCTGCAGGGAGATTGATGATGATGATGATGATGGTGGTGGTTGCAGACGTAACTTAGTAATGAGGTGGTGTTATGGAGTCAGCTAAGTCTCAAGAAACA
>NC_136982.1:27398736-27418736 GCF_032717465.1 Coenobita brevimanus
TTCCCTATCATTTCCCAATTTTTCTAAGGATTTGCACACAGTCCTTTATATTCTCAAACATTGTGCAACATTCCCAAGCCCTCCTCAACTTTCCTCACTAGTCCTTTGTGTTCTCAACCATTTCTTAGCATTTCCCGACATTACTGAATGTTTCCCTGTATTCTTTAACATTCCCAGCATTCCATATAATTTCACAGCATTCCCTTATCATTCCTTAGTATGTCTTACCTTTTCACAGCATTATATATCATTCAGTAGCATTTATAATTCCACGTCATTCCCATATCATTCTTCAGGATGCCTCTTCATTCCCTCCATCCAAGATTTTAGCATTCCTTGTATCGCGTTATCTTTCCCAGCATTCCTTAGCATTCTCCGTCACCCCAGCATTACCGTCCTTCAGTATTCCCCTCATTCCCCACATCCTGAGCATGCATTCCCTTCATTCCCTAACATTTATCAACATTCACAAGCACTCTCTTGCATTCCTTATTGTATTCCTCACGCATCTCTCTCTCTCTCTCTCTCTCTCTCTCTCTCTCTCTCTCTCTCTCTCTCTCTCTCTCGTGTAATACTAGGAAAGGCCTTATTCATTCTTGCATTCCTCTGTTTCCCTGCCCCAGCTGAATAAACGATGTAAGTACTCATTCATTTACTCACCCTTCCTTTACTCGTAATTTACTTCAACTCTTCCCAACTCTCCCTCTGTCTGTATTCAAACGTATTTTCCTTCATTTATTATTCTCATTGTCGCTTACTCTTCCTTCCCTCCTTATTTATTTACACTTTCGATCGCACCTCGCCATTATCAACTTTCGCTTTCATTTTCGTTCATCTTTGCCATTAATTCAGTCTCTCCCTTTTCATTACTTTCTCACTTTCTCCCAGCCTTTCTCTGTGGTGTCTGTATTTTCTCATTTTCACACATATCCATCAGTGCCTCTCTCTTCCCTTCATAACTTATTCCCACTTTCCCACACCCTCCCTTCTGTGCCGATTCGCTTTCTCGTTTGCATTTATTTACGCCACTTCTTTTTGTTTTCTGCCTTTCATAGTGTTTTATTTTCTGAGAGTAAGCCTTTCCCATCTATATCTCTGCCTTCCTTGCTTTGGCCATCATTATCATACACGTGTCTTTAATATTTTCTTGCTTTGCGTTGTGTCCTCTTCGTCGTTCATTTTCCTCTTTCTTCCCCCCCCCCTCTCTCTCTCTCTCTCTCTCTCTCTCTCTCCAGGTGAACCCCTTCATTAATACTCAGGTGAGCGACACACTTGCCTGGCCTCTACCGGGATGTGATTTGTTTTTGTTTGTCCTTTCTTTTTTCTTTTCTTGAGCGACGAGGCTGAATTGGAGGGAACGGAAAGGAACGGGTGGGACGGGACGGGATGGGGTGGGATGATATGGGATTGGGTGAGAGGAGATGGAAAGGCAGGGAAAGGAGGGGAAGGGAAGGGAAAGGCAAGAAAGGGAAGGAGGGGAAGGGGGGGGAAAGAAAAAGGAAGTATTAGAAGGGAGAGGAATGAAAAGAGAAAGGGAGGAATGAGAATGAAAGGAAAGGGAAGGGACGGGACACACTGAACGAGACGGGAAGGGAAGGCAAAGGAAAGTGAAGTGACTGGAGGAGGATGAATGAGGTTGAGAGAGAGAGAGATTCTAAGTTGTCAGGCATCATTAGCAGGAATCATCCTCGGAAAGTTAAGTGGAAAAAATTAAATCTTGTTCGACACTGATGATTAATATTTCCCTTCCTCTTTAAATCAGACCTTTCAGAAAATTGGCTGTAGAGCTGTAGATTTTTAAGGGGAATTTGAGGAGTGTGCTGATAGGAAAAAATTAAAGTTCATATTAATAGGAAATGGAAATCATATGTGACTCCAAAACTCATTAAAAATTTTGTATTCCTGATCAGACATCACTTATAAGAAAATTCTGTCAGAATAGAAAACTTAGAAACCTGAGGGAAGTGTAGGTACGAAAGATTGACCCACTTGATTTTTAGGGGGAAGAAGGAAGTATGGGTATGAGAGTGGGAAGTAGGTGAGGAAAGCATTTGTACGGCAGTCTGGAAGTATTAGTAGTATTTAAGTCGGGAAGTGACTGCAGGAAGTGTTGGTACGAGAGAGTGAAGTAAATGAAGGAAGTATTATTACGGAAAAGTGTGAAGTAATTCAAGGAAGTGTATTTACGAAAGAATATGAAGGAAGTGTTTCACGAATGATACTGAAGGAAGTGAAAGAAGTGTTGTTACGAATGAGTGTGAAGGAAGTGTTGCCACGAAAGATTGTGAAGTAATTGAAGGAAATGTTGCTGTGAAAGAGGATGAAGTAAGTGAAGGAAGTTTTGCCAAGAAAGAGTGTGAAGCACCGTAAGTGAAGGAAGTGTTGCTAGGAAAGTGTGTGATGTAAGTGAGGGAAGTACTGCTAGCAAAGTGTGTGAAGAAAGTGTTTTTACGAAAGTGTGCAAAGTAACTGAAGGAAGTGTTCTTACGGAAGAGTGAAGGAAGTGTAGGTGCGAAAGTGTGTGATCAGCGTAAAGGAAGTGTTGGTGTGAGGGAATGAACAAATCCGTAGCACTTGGTGGGAAGCGACTGGAGGAAGTGTTGATACGGAAGAGTGGGAAGTAAGAGAGAGAGATGCCATGATACTAAAGACTGAACGTACCGGTGTAAATCAGGTTAGTAGATATCAGTAGCGGGTAATTGATCCTTCCTTCTGTATGTATTACCCCATTAACTTTATATCACCATGGCATCGAACCCCGTACCTCGGATAATTGGCTGTTTGAGATTCATTTAGATATTACCGCCAGGCTCTTTTATATAACGATTTGGTTCAGCTCTGTTAATGAAGGAGTTGGTTACATTTCATTTAACCCGCCAATTCGAAAAATCTATACTAGAGTGAATTAAATGCTTTAGAGATAGCAACAATAGAATGAAAAATGTCATCGGATTCTATCTATCTATCAATTATCAGTCTCCCTGTCCATCCATCCAGCCGTCCATTAATCTGTTCATCTATCTACCTATCTATCTAGCTAGCTAACTAGCTATAACCAGAGGCCTTAATCCCTTAATGGGTGGTCTTAATCGATTCGTCTCCATGTCATTTTGTCCCCTGCCATTAAGCTGCCCTCTCTCCAACTCACACCCCCTCGCAGTGCCTCACTCATATACTCGTACTCATCGGATTGAAGGGGTTAACAGGAACGGTAGACTTATTTTTTGATATTCAGACTACCCTCTGGCAGTTTTTATTTTATCCAGATTACCACCAGTCAGATTGTGTTTTATTAGTTCCATCAGCAGAGGATATTTGTTTATTTATTATCCTCGCGTATGTTGATTTTATACATCGTGTTCAAGGGGCTGAGGGAGGTGTAATTCAGTGTTAGGGCATTAAGTCTTTCATGGCCAGAAAAATCCCCTGACCAGAAGTCTCTCAGGGTCAGAACAGCTTTTGTATTGTAATCCAGCTAACGCCAGACGATGTTGTTAAGCTGGCAGTAGGTCATTGAAGCCTGAGGATGTTGGTAGTGGTACTTAAGCCCTTTCATGGTGGGGGCAGCTCTAGTATTCTATCCCATCGAACACTATACCTTCTTGATATTATTTATCTTTGCTGAGAGTGAGTCATAGTAACCTAAGAGTGTTAATGAGAACGTGAAGGACATGTGTAGGTAAAGGAGAAATTCACAGTGTAGGGGTTAGATAGTGTGAGAAATACTACAACCCATCTTCCTCCATCATGCTTACCTTTTACCAACTCCACGTCAGAGTCACGTCCTTCTCATAATTGGCTGTTGGAAAGGAGTAGATTTTTTTTTTTTTTTAGTTTGATCAAAGTGTTGAATGCTGATAGAGTGAAATAACGTATGGATAGAGATATAATGAACTAATACAGTACAGTCTTCCTTCCTTACTGGTTGTTATTTAGTATCCTCGCGTAAACATACAGTATATGTCTGTGATATCAGGTTGCTTTCAAATAGTTTTTTTTTTTTTTATTGTACGTGATGGAGGTCTAGATAGAAGATTGACGACCTTTGGGTAGAAATTAAGTGGCAAATACGCAGTCTCCCTTCCACAATGGTCATTTATTTATTTATCATTAGCCTCTGGTCAAACTGCATCCCTCTGGTAATTGGCCGTTAGATTACGGTATCGTTTATTTTCATCTCCTCACGCGAACGACATATTTTTTTATTCTATTCTGTCTAGACGATCTTATTCAGCTTACGAGATACTTTTTGGACTAGAGGGGTTAGATGCAGACTTCACAACCCCTTCACCACTAGACGCCTTCCCTAAGATGAGTAAAATAGACTGGAGGTAGTGATAAAAAAAAAAAAAATAGAGTGAAGAAGTTAATAGAAGCATGAAAGAAGTGTAGGTAGGAGAGCGAGATTACGTGCGAGTGAAAATACAGTGAGAGATATCGCATGAAAGATGTGTTGGTAGGAGAGATATTATGTACGGGTGGAAATACAGTGAGAGATATCGCAGGAGAAATATAGCAGAGATGTCGTTCTTTCCACCATGATTATTTATTACCATCCCCTCATTACACCGCGTCCCTCCGAGTATTGCATGTTGGTGATTTATTTATCTTTTAAAAATGAACATGGGAGTAGTGGAGGCCTTACTCTTTCAGTACGAGGGGCCATCCTAATTTAAAGAAAATCATGTGTCGGTAGCCTGACTAAAATACAAGTGGCGTACTGAAGGGTTTTATGAGCAGTGTTTGTAGCTCCTTCAGAACGAGGATGGTCTGGTAGTAAGAGCGAAAATAAAGTAAGTCATTGGAATAATAGACATTATTTATAACCCTATTTCTACGAGAGGGTCTTTTCCACGGTGAATGTATAGTCTGGGCGATTGTATGAATAAAATGCCAAAAGTGTCATCGTACGCAAGGGGACTGTAGGGATTATCTATGTCCTCTCCACTACACTTATTTTTTCAGTCCTGCGGGCGTGCCTGTGTGTGTGTGTGTGTGTGTGTGTGTGTGTGTGTGTGTGTGTGTGTATGTATCGTAATCATCAAATACAATTCGGAAAACTGTGCTTATTATATTCTAACGCCGTGTGAAGGTATTTGTTATGTGCAGGATTCAAAATGTAGGTGATTTTTCTCCCATGGAATTTAATTAACTAACTCCATTTACCTTAATTACGTGGCATAGTTTCACATTCCTTCCTGCACGATATCCTGTTAAAATTCATTAAGGATTTTGTGCAGTCCTGTGTGCGGTTGTGTGTGTATGTATGTAAGGTTGTAATTTGTATGTGTGTACGTATGTATGTATTTATGTATGCCAGTTAATGTATTCTTTATGAGACTATGTGTACCTCACGCGTGTGTCCACAGTCGCTCCAAAAACTGTCTGAAACTCTTTGGTCTTTGAACTAGTGGATGAAGTGCTTGAAAACAATCTTCAGTTACTTTATATGAATATGTATTTGTGTTGTTTTTACCATTACAGCATGAGACACACCATCCATTCACAAAGGTCTGACTTAAAAATAAAAAAAACGAGAGCTCAGTGTGAAACCATCGATCACCTGTTTTCAGATTTTTTTTTGGAGAGAGAGAGAGAGAGAGAGAGAGAGAGAGAGAGAGAGAGAGAGTGTGTGTGCGTGCATGTTTGTGTGTGTGTGTGTGTGTGTGTGTGTGTGTGTGTGTGTGTGTGTTCATGTATATACATGTATGGGCGTGTAACCAGGGGTGCGCGTATATTCCAGTGTGCATAGGTGTTATACCTGTGGGTGTACGTACCAGACTCTGTGCGTGTGTGAGCGTATGTGTATCTGTGTACAAGGCTGTGTATGCGTGTGTGTGTGTGTGTGTGTGTATGTGTGTGTGTGTGTGTGTGTGTGTGTGTGTGTGTGTGTGTGTGTGTGTGTGTGTGTGTGTGTGAACATATCTGTGGGTATGACTGTGTATACCTATTTGTGTGCGTGTGTGTACCTGTGTGCGTGGCGTGATCGTTGGCATCCCTTCGTCAAAACTTCTCTCCTCGACCCATCTTTGCCAATGACCCCTGTGATGGGATTTCCTCTCCCTCCCTGCCTCCTCCCTCCCTCCCTACTTCGTTCCCTCCCTCCTTTCCACCCATTCCTTTCCATCCAACCTCCCCACCCCTTCTCTACCTCTCCCTCCCACCTTCATTCGTTCCCTACGCTCTTCCTTCCCTCCCTCCCTCTTCCTGTCCTGCTTTTCGGTCGTCATCTTTTTTCTCTTTCTCTTTCCCTCCCCCCAACCCTCTTCTTTATTTCCCTCATTTCCCCCCATTTTTTTTTCTTTTTGTTCCCTCCCTCCCTCCATGTTTTTCTCTCCGTCCCTTCCCTCCCTGTATTCGTCCCTCTCCCTTTTCCGACTTTTCTCTTTTTTTTTTTTTTTTCTGTTTTCCCTTCTTCCTTTCCTTCCTACCCCTTTGCTTGTCTCCCTCCTGTTCTCTCTCTCCACTTCAATACCTTCCTCTGTTTTCTCATTTTTTCCCCCTCCTCCCTATCTCTTGCCTTCCGTCTTCTTTGCATCTCGTTTGGCATCGCTTGTTTCTCCCCTCTTTTGTGTTTTTATATGTTTTGTGTCCTCCTTCGCCTCATCTCTGTGCCTCTTCATTTTCCTTATATTCTTTCTTCTTTTTGCTCCCTCATTTCTCTTTCTCTTCCTCCTTTTCCCCCTCCTCCGTCTGTACGTCCCCTACATTTTCCTATATTCATCCTTTTTACTCTTCATTCCTCCTCCTTCCCCTCCTTCTGTTTTGGCAATTTCACTTTCCTTTCCCAGCTTCCTCCAAAAGCACCTTCCTCCCTCCGTTTCCCTCCTTTCTCCCTTCCTTTCCCTCTTTCCTTCCTCCCTTCGTTCGTTCTTTCGTTCGTTCGTTCGTTCGTTCGTTCGTTCCTTCCTTCCTTCCTTCCTTCCTTCCTTCCTTCTTTCCGTTTTTTTTTTTTTTTTAGTTCCTTTACTTTCGTTACCTCTCAGTATGTTCTCTTGTTGCTTCCATCCTTGCCTCTTTCCAGATTTAATTTCTCCTTCCATTCTTTCCCTTACATTGCATCTTAACGCATGCCATCCTATCCCATACCATCCCATTCAGTGCATCCTGTCTCCTCCTCCCTACCATCCATCCATCCATCTGGTTATCTATATCTATATCTGTCTATACTCTGTCTACCTGTGTGTCTCTATGTCTGTCTGTGTATCTGTCTGTCTATCTATGTCTTTATCTGTCCCTCCATCAATCGATCGATCGATCGATCCATCCATCCATCCATCCATCCATATCTGTCTATCTGCCTCTCTGTCTGTCTATCTCTGTATATCTCTCTATCCGTCCATCCACCCCTCCATTTACCACCAGAGAACAAAGGAAAGCAAACTCCAGCCGACCTATTGATTCTTTCCAGACCATCATGTATAGGGCAGGCTGTGACTTGATCTCTGCTGCATGAATCTCAGAAAAGGTCATTACCTCATGAACGCTTCCTCTTCCCACCACTACGTCCAACGGAAAGGCAGGAGAAATTCGTCTGTCTTAACTCTTTCCCTTTCTTCACATTTTCCAATTACGTTCGCATTTCTAATTCCTCTCTTCATTTTCTCTGCCTCCACTTTCCCACTCTTTTCCCAGGTTCTTTCTTCCCCCCCCCTCTTCTTTCCAACCTCTCCTTCCCCTCCTCCACCCTTTCCTCCCCTCCCTAAGTCCTGAGATGTGAGTTACTTGTATTTGCTGTGTCAATAGGCTTGCGGTGGTTGGCTGAGGCGGGCACGGCAGTCCAGGGTAGGATTGGGCTGAGCAGGACGGGGCAGGCCAGGGCACGGTAGGACGGGGCAGGCCAGGGCACGGTAGGACGGGGCAGGCCAGGGCACGGTAGGACGGGGCAGGCCAGGGCATGGTTGGACGGGGAAGGCCAGGGCACGGTGGGACGGGGCAGGCCAGGGCACGGTGGGATGAGGTAGGCCAGGGCACTGTAGGATGGGGCAGGCCAGGGCGCGGTAGGACGGGGCCGACCAGGACAAGGTAGGATGAGGCAGGTAAGGACAAAGTAGGATGAGGCAGGCCAGGACAAGGTTGGATGGTGTAGGGCAGGGCACGGTAGGACGGGGCCAGGCCAGGGCACGGTAGGACGGGGCCGACCAGGACAAGGTAGGATGAGGCAGGTCAGGACAAAGTAGGATGAGGCAGGCCAGGACAAGGTTGGATGGTGTAGGGCAGGGCACGGTAGGATGGTGTAGGGCAGGGCACGGTAGGATGGTGTAGGGCAGGGCACGGTAGGATGGTGTAGGGCAGGGCACGGTAGGATGGTGTAGGGCAGGGCACGGTAGGATGGTGTAGGGCAGGGCACGTTAGGGTGGTGTGGGGCAGGCCACAGTAGGATGGGGAAGAGAAGGATAGGTTAGAGCACGAATGGGTAGCATAGATAAGGGGGAGGCAGATTTAATGGCATTAGCAAGGGTGATTTGTGGCATGACTGAGGGTCTTTAGGAAGATCAATTAGAGCTTTTGTTTTTTGTTTTTTACCGACCTTCAAATAAGCAGACTGTTAAGTGCTCCAGTCTGTGATCGATCTCACGTCTTTTCTAATGGAAATCGAACACTACCACTTAAATTAACCCCTTCACTCCATGGACGTTTTTTTACATTCCTGCTATTTTCTAAGAATTTTATTTCGCTCAGTGGAAAGTTTCCGAACGAGGAGTGAGGTATATATTTTTCATTAACCCACTGAGTTTACAACGTCTCGCATTAGGTGAGGAAAATCTTGTATCATCGGGAATGAAACAGATGTGACGTCGTTGTGGGGAAGATTAATGGAGTGTGAGGACAGGGCATGAAGGGCAGACGAAGGCCAAGGTAGTGTGTGCAAGTGACCGAGCAACTCCTTCCCCACTCCCTTCACTCCAGAAATAGCCTCACTCTTCCCCTCCCTCGTCCTTTCCCCCTCCCTAATGTCAATTCTTCCCCGTCTTTCTTCCTCCTTTCCCCATCCCTCCTCCCTCTCCCTCCTCCTCCCCCATTCCTATTCCTACTTTTCATCTACTTCCCACAATTCTTTTCCTTCCCCCTCCTCTCTCTCTTCCCTCCCCTCTTTCTCCCTTTCGTTGCTTCCCTCCCTGCCTCCTTCCCTCGCCCTTTCTTTTGCTCTCCTTCTCCTTCCTTTTCTCGCTCCCTCTCTGTCCGTCAATTCCCTTCCCCTCCCCATCTCCCTCTCCCATCCTTTCCCCTTCCCTTCCCCTCCATTCCCACACATAATCAGTCTGGATCAACCTTATGTACACCCTTTTGGCGCTGAGAGAGAGAGAGAGAGAGAGAGAGAGTAATTATGTGAAGAGCACTCGATTTTTTTCTCAACTTTTTCTTTTCCCTCTCCCTTCCATTTTTGTCCGTGATCAGAATTTTCTTCTCGTCATTCCAACTCTTAACTTCTTCACTACATTGATTATTTTTGTGTAATAACGGTTCCACATAAATTTATTAACCTGTCACGTCTTTTTCGGTATATTCCTGCTACCCAGGGGTAATTTTATAAAGTCCTCGGGCATTAAGGGGGCGAATAAAGGCTGACATATACCTCAACCTCTACAAGCCTCTTTGATGCTGAATAAAATCGTCTGGTAGCATCAAGAATAAGGGATTTGGTACGTCATCGAACTGAGCGGGTTAATCTTGGGATATTTTCTTCTTGGCGGGAGTGAACCGTAGTATCCTAACACTTTTTACCACCCTAAGACTTTACGAAGTTGAACATAATCCAGTGGTGACGGCAAGAAGAAAATGATAAAGACGCCATCGTAAGGAAAGAACGAAATCATTTCCTCTTTTTTTATTTTCACATTCTGGCCGTTTTTGCTGCTTGCATCTTTAATATTTTTTTGTATTCATATGCTATCAGCTCTCCATGTTCTTCACTTGTTATCTATTCTCCAGTGACTTTGTTCATACTTGTCCGTTGGTAAATTTGTGTCCACTGATTTTTTTTTTTTACTTTTCCGCGTTATTATTATTTGCTTTCATTGTATGTTCTTCTTATCTTTTCTTTTTAACCTTATATCAGCCTTTTTTCCTCTTATCTCACGTTCTCAACAAATAAATAAATAAATATAGACAGACAGATACATCGGCAGATGGTGTTATCTTATATCTCAGTCTAACTTAGGTACAGTTTTAGATGATTCCGACCTTTCTCTGTTACTCTTTGATCTTTCATTTTTTTGTCATCCTCCGTCTTTTCCCATCATCATTCTTGTTGACCTTTTCTCTTTCGCATATTCTTTCATCGCCCTCTCTCATGCCTGGGTTCTTGTTTGCACACCTTCATTCCTTACCTCTCTTTTCTTCCTCATTTCCTCGCATCTCTCTCCTTAACCCTATTTCCTCCTCATTTAATCTTTTTTCCACTTTTTTTTTTAATGCGAAGAGGAAGGAACCAAAGGCCGTGGGCCCGGTATTATTGTTCCTTCCAAGAGAAAAACAAAATACAAGAGAGAGCCAAATTCAAGATCCGATCATTTCGAGATGCCTGGACACAATGCGTTTGAAAGACTGGAGATCATAGGAAGCAGGAAATACAGACGGAGGGAGACAGTTCCAGAGTTCACCTGTTGCATAAATGAAGGACTGGGAGTAACGGTTAACTCTTGCATTAGAGAGTTGGACAGAAGAGGGATGAGAGTTTGCTGCTAGACGGGTGTTACGCGCTGTCGTAGAGGTGGAGGAATTCATGCAGACAGCTCAGAGGAGCTATGACCATTGAAGTAGCGATAGAAAAGAGATAAAGATGCAAAAGTGCGGCGAAGAGACAGAGGTTTAAGGGAGTCAGTAAGAGGAGGAGAGTTAATGAGACGAAAGGCCTTTGACTCCACCCTATTGAGAAGAGCTGTATATGGGGAGCCTCCCCACACATGAGAGTTGTACTCCACATAGGGGCGGATAAAACTCCTGTATAGAGTCAACAATTGTGCAGGGGTAAAGAAGGAACGGAGTCGGCATAGCACACCTAATCTCTTGGAAGCAGATTGTACAAGAGATATAATGTGATCTTTCCAAGATAAGTCCCGAGTAAATGAAACCGCAAGCATGTTCAAGGATGATGCAGGATTAAGCTGAATATTATTAAATGTTAGTGGGTATACCTGTGGAAGATTTTGTCGGGTTGATAGGTGTAAAAACTGAGTCTTTGATGCATTAAAAACCACCAGATTATTTTTACCCCATTCAGAGATACGAGCCAACTCAGACATTAGGTGTGCCATAGCCTCATCATTGTTTGTTGAAGTAACTGCTGAGATGGACGTTGCGGGAACCGAATGGAAAGGTGAAGGGTGGAGTCATCAGCGTGTGAGTGGATGGCGTTAGATTTACAGTTTAGAATGTCATTAGTGAATAAAAGGAAAAGAGTTGGTGATAGGACAGAGTCCTGAGGAACACCACTGTTGAAAGATCGAGGAGAAGAACGATGGCCGTCTACAGCAGCGGCTATAGAGCGACAGAATGGAAGCTAGAGATGAAGGCACAGATAGAAGGATAGAAACCGTAAGTGGGCAGTTTGGAAATTAAAGATTTATGCCAGACTCGATCGAAAGCCTTTGAGATGTCAAATGCAATGGCAGAGCTTTCGCCAAAGTCCCGAAAGGAGGATGACCAGGAGTCTGAAAGGTAGGTGAGAAGATCGCCAGTGGAGCGTCCCTGACGGAACCCATACTGACGATCAGAAAGAAGGTTGTGATAGGAAAGATGCTTTAAAATTTTTCTGTTAAGAATTGACTCGAAAACTTTTGAGATACAGGATGTTAAAACAATTGGACGATAGTTAGAAGGTTAGAAATGGTCACCCTTCTTTGGGACTGGCTGAATGAGAGCAAACTTCCAGCAAGAAGGAATGGTACAAGTTGACAGACAAAGGCGAAAGAGTTTGCCTAGGCAGGGTGTAAGCACTGAAGCACAGTTCTTGAGAACAACAGGAGGGACTCCATCAGGCCCATATGCCTTATTAGTACTGAGGCCTGTGATGGCAAAAAATACATAAGCTGAAGACATTTTAATGTCAGCCATGAGGAAGTCAGAGGGAGGAAGTGATGGAGGAACAGCACCGGAATCGTCTAAGGTGGAATTGGAGGAGAAAGTCTGAGCGAAGAGGTCTGTTTTATCAGTAGAAGAAATAGCTACAGAGCCATCAGAGTAGAAAAAAGGAGGGAAGGATGATGAGGTAAAGTTGTTAGAAAGGTTTTTGGCAAGGTGCCAGAAGGAGCGGGAAGAATTCGAGTTGAAGAGTTGAGAGCATTTAGTACGGATGAAATTATTTTTAGCGGAGCGAAGAACAGACTTAGTATGATTCCGGGCAGAAATGTATAAAAGATGTGATTCAGGAGTGGGTTGGCTCCGGTACCTTTTATAGGCCTTCTCCTTGTTGCGGACAGCATTAGAACAAGCGTGATTAAACCAAGGCTTTCTTGCATTAATCAAAGGAAATGAGAAAGGAATGTATGCTTCCATGCCCGAGAGAATAACCTCTGTAATGCGCAAGGCACACTCAGATGCCTCCCGGCCATGGAAGCAATAATCATTCCATGGAAAATCAAAGAAGTACTGCCTGAGGGCCTTCCAATCCGCAGCTCCAAAGTGCCACAGACGACGTTTCTTTGGAGGGTCCACAGGCCGTACCGGAGCGATAGGACAGGTTAAGGTTATAAGGTTGTGAAAGGAGGAAGTCTTGCTTCCTTTACATGATTTTTTCCCCTTTATCCTCTCTCTCTCTCTCTCTCTCTCTCTCTCTCTTTCTATTTTATGTATGTGTGTATGTATGTTTGTACATTATGTGTTTATGTTTGTATGTATGTATATGTGTATGTATGTATGTTTATCTACGTCTCGTCTGATTTCTGATGGTAAATTTTCATTCCCTCCTCCTCTCTTGTTGTCTCTGTTATCACCTTCCTCTCCCCTTCTTACATTTTTCAATTATACTCAGTTCTTCGTTTCTGCTTTCTTCCTCCTCATGCTCGTCTTTCACTGTCTTCTCTCAAAGTTCCCTCAGGCCGCCTTTCCTCCTCTTCCTTCATGTCATCCTCTTTCCAATCCTTCCTTCCTCTTATTTTCTCTTCTCCCATACTCTTCTTTGACTTTCTTCCTCCATTGTCTTCCTACATTTATCTTTCTATCTTACTCTTCCTTTCATGTCATCCGCTCTCTCCATCTCCTCTCCCTGTCACCTTCCTCCTCTCCCCCACCATTCCGAATGTATTTTCTGACTGTTGCCTTTGTCAGAATTTCAGATTAGGTTTACAGTATAGAATTTTTTCCCCTCGAATTGACATGTACACACGATCAAAAAAGTATCGGTGCACATTTGCCCCGAAACAATTTGACGCCACGGACGATGGACTCTAGAAATATTTTGATTATTGTTCCCCATGTTGTCAAACATGCTTACATAAGTATGTCATAGATCGGTTTCATACGACAATTTATGGTTGATATTGTTACTGAAGGCATATTCAGATAATAATTTTTTTTTTTTTCCAGGGAGTACACAACCTTTATTGATCATTTCAGATACCATCATACCCCTCCTGCGCGATACTTTTTTTGATCGTGTGTACATGTCCATATTTTCTTTGTGAGACAGTCATAGTGTTTCTCTTTTTCTTACCCTCTACTGTACTAGAGGGGGAATCTTCTTTTCCAGCTTCTCATACTGTAGTTTAGATCTGCAGCATAAGAGATATAATGATATGCCCGTTAATAGTATTCCCTGGATTTTCTTTCAGTATTCAGCATTATTGTTTGCTTCGTGCCTTTCTGCTCTCTTCTTGCTCTTTTCCTTTTTCTACCCCCTTTTTCCTTGTCCTGTCCTCTTTCCTTTTCCTTCTTCGCACTGTTCCCCCTCCCCCCTTACCTTATTCCTTTTCCTTCCACTCATTCTGCCGTCTTCTCACGCTTTCTTCCTCCTTTTCTACCGTCTTCCTCTCTCCTATTCCTCCTGTCCTCATCCTGTTCTTCCTATCTTTTTCTCTCGTTCCCTCCTCTAATTAACCAATTTTTTCCTCTCACCATGTCCTCCCCCTGTTCCTATATTATTTCTCTCGTACGTTTTCTGCACATCTGTCATATCTTCTCGCCTGTCCTCGTCTTCCTACCTTCTTCCTCCTCCTCTCTCTTCCTTCATCTCGTCCTGCTCTCCTTCCTACCGTCATCCTCTCTTCCTCCCCCCCTCTCATTTACCCCTCCCTCCCCATCACGGCACCAAGGCAGTGTTTGCTCGCAGCGGTCCTGTCTGTGGGGAGGTTGCCGACCCCCTTCTGCCTTTTCTCTCACTGGCGCACCCTTGCTCACTCCCCATTCTCTCTCTCTCTCTCTCTCTCTCTCTCTCTCTCTCTCTCTCTCCAGTATTATTGGCTTTCTTTTTCCCGTTCATTACATTTGCGCTTGCGAAACAGGAGCGGGTGTTATGTTTTGATGGGCGTGTGTGTTTGCTGTTTATAATCCCACGTTCTCCACATCTCTCTCTTCTTACATTCTTCCCGTTTTTCTTCATTTCCTCCTCATTTCCACTTTTACTCCTGCATTTCCTTTCCTCTCTCTTTTTCCTGCTATGGTGAGCCGGCGTAATGCAGTTAGCCTTTGTTCTCCTGTATGTTCACACTGCCACTCCATTGGTTTTTGCTCTCTCTCTCTCTCTCTCTCTCTCTCTCTCTCTCTCTCTCTCTCTCTCTCCTTTTGGTATCCCACAGGTTTAATTTTTGTCTATTTTTCTTTCTTCTTGACTTCTTGATTGGGTTTGTCTTTCTTTTCTTTTATCGCCGTATTTGCATTCTTGTACTTCTCGCTCTCCCAGTCTTTATTCTTACTTACCGTATTTATTTTTATGTGCAATTCCTTCATTTGACTACTATTCTGTTTTTGTATATTTTTGATCTTATTATTTTCATTATTTTTTATTTCTTCCAGGTTATTCATTTATATTACGCATGGTTTTATTAGCAATTAATCCTTTGAGTATGATACCTTATTTATTTTATTCATTACCTCCAGATGATTTTATTTTCAGACTGGAGGATTTAAGTACGGCCTTCCTTCATTAACCGTGTCAGTACAAGGAGTCTCACGCCTTATCAGTTATTATCAGCCTCTTCAGCACGATGTCGTTGTTTTCATATGGTTCTTGTTACCTTTGCAGGATTTTAGCTTAATGAGAGGCTAATCGAAGTGAAAGTATTACATTTAGTCTTCGTTAATTTCTTCACTGTAAGGGGTCTCGCCTAAGCTACATTATGATCGTCTTGCCGAGTAGCCAGAAGGAAATGAAAGGTGTCATTGTACTGGAAGATCAAAGTGGAGAGATTAAAACCCGAAGCTGTGGCAAATGAATGTGAGTAAAAGGTAAAGGAGTTAGGGTCAGTGAATATGGAACAGGTGGGTTTAGGAAATGTGTGGAGTGCGTGAAGAGTGATTGATTTAAGTGACGTATTTTCCTTTGTTCTTGGTACTCTCAGGCGATTTTTTTTTCATTCAATTTGGAAGGGACCTCCATTAATGAAGTGGTGAGGGAACAATATCCAGCTCTGCAGTTCGAAAAGTGATTCGTAAGCTAAATACGAACATACACTTCACTGTAACTAGGCTTAAAATTGCCATCTCCCCAACTAGAATGCAGAGCTGTAACTAGAGATTAACACTGAAGTAGGATGCTGGTCACGAGGAAGTGCTATAGAAAGGATGCAGAGCCGAAGTATTGTCTAATTCTGATACTGAACTACGGGAAATAAGCTGCAAAAGGACGAAATTACCGCCTGGCTAACGTGAATGTGCCCTAATACGTGTTAAGGTAGCTAGAATATTATTGTTAAAGCACCACTAGACTGAAGGGGTTAACATCTTCAGTCCGATGACATATTCTTTATTGTTACCACCAGACGATTTTATTCAGTTTAGGGAAGACTTTTTGAACTGGGGTTAGATATAGCTTCCACTCACCTCTTTACAACAAATGGTCCCTTTTAAGATGAATAAAATCGTCTGGAGGTAGCAAGAATACAATGATAATTATGTACAAGGAATTAAAAGCCTGCGTTGTGATGCAAGGTTGTCATTTAGTAAGAGAGCATGGTGGGATAGGGAGAGTGGGAGAGGGAAGAAGGAACTGGGTGAGGGGAAGGAAGAACATGGTTGGATATGAAAACTGGAAGAATGGAGGAACAGTTGGATGGGCTGGATGCAAGAGGAGTTCGGCTGCTTATAGGAGATGTACTGAGAAAGCTAATGGTGTGAGGAAGGGAAGAGGGGTGTGAATGTGAGGTAGTGGGAGGGGGTGGGTGTGAGTGTCGGTGTGTGGGTGTATGGGTATGGGTGTGGGTGTCGGTGCGTTGGTGCCGGTGTGTGCGTGTGGGTATGGGTGTGTGGGTGTGGGTGTCGGCATCGAATGGAACAGTATATTCGTTTCGGAGGTAGGAAGAAAAAATTAAGAACTGATTGGGGTGGACGCAAGGCAGTATCTCAGCTGCACGTAGAGGTGTGTAGAGATATTAGTAAAGAGAAAGAAGAAAAGGTCCATGTTTTCTTGAAGAATCTGCAGGAGGTAACTATTTTCAAGTACGTTGTTGTAATGTCTTAGTTTTATTAAATGCATTTCCATTTTTTTACTGCTCCATTTCGGATGTTCAAGTTCAAATGATTATTACATGTTGCATTTTGTACTTTGTCTGATATTTTTTTCTCGTTTTTAATTGACACGTGATTGAAGTGATTAAAACGCGCCAGTCATGGATATTTAATCTTAAAACGTCACTGTGAGGTTCATTAAAGGAAGTCGTTGAAGGGTAGTCAGAGGAAACGGGGAAAATCACCATCTTGTATAAACCCAGTGGGAAATTTAGCATCAGTCCTGTCTGAAGTAATACTGTTTTTTTCGTTTACACTTTCACATTCTTATTGCCATTTTCTCCTGTGCCCGATATTTATTGTTTTATCTTTTCTCTCCACAGGTAAGATTATTGACCTCCGGGAGTGAGAAGAGGACAGGTGCACAGACCCCCCCAGCGCCCACCCCTCCAACCTCTCATCACCCCCATTCCCCCCTCCCCCACTCACTCCTCTTACCTCACATACCTCCTCCCTTCCTTCTCCGCACCCCCTTCGTCTCTCGCCTCTCATCTCCTCTGCCGTCCCTCCTTCCCGCTCCTCCCCTCACCGCCCCCCCCCCCTCCCACCCTCTCCTCTTCACTCAGTCCTCTTACCTCATATTCTTCCTCTCCCCATCCCCTTCGTTTCTCTCTCTCTCTCTCTCTCTCTCTCTCTCTCTCTCCACACACACACACACACACACACACACACACACACACACACACACACACACACACACACACACACACACACACACACACACACACACACACACTTTCTACCCCACCTCTGACCAGTCTCGTCCCTCTCCCCTTGAACATTCTTTCTCGTCCCCCTTCCCATTTCCCTTCCTCCTCCTCCTCCTCCCTTTTTAATTTTCTTCTTTTTCATGCTATTCTCATCCATCTCTTCCTTTCACTTTTCTTTCCCATCAGTCCTTCCCTTGTCGTTTCCATCTTCTTCCATCTAATCCTTTCACTTTGTTTTCCATGCCTTCCCTCCTCCATCCCTTCCTTTCATTTTCTTTTCCACCCCCTTTTTGTGTTTCCATCCACTGCCTCTTCCATCCAGTCCTTTCCCATTCTTTTCTCTCTACCCTCTTTCATTCCTGTTTTCCTTCTTCATTTTCTTTTCCTGTTATCACATTCTTTTTATTTTTTTACGTCCCCTTCCCCCTACATTTTCCTCTCATTATCACCCATTACTTTTCAACCCCTCCTTTCCCTCTCTTATATCCACATACATTTACATCCTTCTTCCTTCCTCCGCCAGCCCCATCCTCCTCCTCCTCCTCTTCCATTTTCCTTTTCTCTCATCTCCCCTCTCCCAGTCCACCCCCCTCCCATACTATTTCGTCCCTTCATCTCTCTCTCCCCTTTCATCTCCTCTCTTCCCTTCCGTCTCCCCTCCTGTATCCTCCCTCCATTCCCCTCTCCCCTTCCACCCCCCGCTTTCCTTTTTTTTTTTTTTTTTTTTTTTTTTTTTTTTTTATGTGTCCGACTCTGGGCATAGGCTTCACAGCCTGCTATCAAGGCCCAGCAGTCCTCCTACATACCATACACCTCTACAGTCTTCCCACTTATTCCACTACCCCCCCCCCCATCCCCCACGCTTACCTGGGCAGGCCGGAGACAGGTGAGGTGATTTTGTTTGCTTCCTCTCCTTCCTCATTCCTCCCTCCTCCTTAGTCCTACCTACTTTTTTTTTTTCTCATTTCCTCTCTGATTCCCTTGTCTTTGCCTTTCCATTTTTCGTATCCCTTTGTCTGTCTGTCTTCATGTTTGCCTTTGTTTAAGTCCTTATCAGTATACTGTACTGTTCATGAATACCAATTAAGATTCATGGTAGTCAATCTCTTGTTTTTTAAGTTAATAGTTTCTTCAGCCTGAGTGCCTCTTCTTGAGTGAATAAGACCATTTGGTACAGTCCATCTTAAGGAAAAATATAGTTTTACTGAAGGAGTGAAAGTATTTGATTGCATAACATACGTGAAAGAATAATTTTTGAGGCTGAAATAACAGAGCTACTTAACTGTATATCAATATATCCAGTGAGTGGAGTCGTTGCGGGTTATCCTTGTGAGGTTAGTCCTAACTCTTTAACTCAGTAGGGCTTCATTCTGCTGAGTAAACTCGTCTGACGTACTAGAGTACCAAAGTTACCCACAGGAGTCAGATGGGTAAGTCGTATTCTAATAAGTGTTGGAGATTTCATAACTTCTCTCTCTTACGACTTATTCTGAACTTTACACGTCGATATCCTCGTGTATGTTATTGATGCAAACTGTGTCGGTATTAATATGAAGTTAATGAGGGAGAATAATAATATGTAATGTACAAAATCATTCTCAGAGGAAGAAGAGGTGTTACGAGGTTATTGTGGTGAAGGTTCTGGTGTCCAGTCATATATTTTTTTGACATTCTTGGTCCCATTAGTCGATGTTATCTTAATGGAGATGTAATGAAATGTTTAAAAGAGACTGTAAGTAACTCCTCCAGCTAAAAAGTCACTCCAGAGTTGTTTTGTAATCGTCTGGCGGTAGCTGGAATAAAATAACAAGTACAGAAATAATAGATGAGGAAGTTTTAGGCCCTTTCGGTTAATGCCCTTGGTGTGGTGTGGTGTAATCTGGTATGGGAGGGTGGCTTTTTATGCTGTGGTATGTGGCCTCGCTAAAGTCTTAGTAGTCTGCGGAAGTGAAGCATCTCGTGTCCGAAACTCGTAAATGAGAGCAGACGGACAGGCCCGCCTTTAGAGATACTCCTGCATCTCGAAAATAAGTCATCGGGCTGAAAAGGCAAGTAACTCTTTTATATTGTGCCTACTTCCAGAGTTGATCCAGAAAGGCCACTACAAACATGCCTCTGCTCCCAAGCCGCCCTTTCTCATGCCATAGCCCTAGGTGAGGCGTGTTGACTACATCTGTTAAGAACTCATCTGATTTTACTGTCTGCAGACGATTTTCTTCAGTGTATTTTAGACATTTTGCACTGGAGGGGTCAGATATAGTCTTCATTAACCCCTTACCCCTAAACTGAATGATTTCGTCAAACGCGGCAAGAATAGTAAATAAATAAATAAATATATAAATAAGTAGACATTATGGTGTTGAGGTACTGTGTTGAGGTTAATTAGTGCCTCCTGCCATCCTTCCCAGATATACTTACTCCAGTACAAGTCACCCTTCTTTATGCCATGGTAGGAAGGAATGTACAGTTATGCTTTCTGCCAATATTAGCCGCCCTCCATCAATAAAGGTGGTAGGTGAGCCATGTTCAGCGGTGTTTCCTACCAAAACAAGTCGCCCTCCATCGATATAGATGGTAGGTGAGCCATGTTCAGCGGTGTTTCCTACCAATACAAGCCGCCTTCCTTCA
>NC_136982.1:27421236-27451451 GCF_032717465.1 Coenobita brevimanus
ACTCTATTCCAGAAAGATGGTCTCCATTTGAACAGGGTAGGAGCGGCACGGCTAGGTAGACTTTTACACGATAAAGTCGCCCTCTTCAAATAAAAAGACGTGGCACGTCCATGAGCAGTAACCTCAATGTAAATACCCGCAAAATCAGATCAACTGTTTGGGATGGAATTAGAGTCTGCTATGTTAACACACGTAGTCTACGTAACAAGTTTGAGGATTTAGAATCTCTTATTTACCTAGAAAATTTATGACATTGTTGGCATCACAGAGTCCTGGATTAACACATCTGATCCTGACTTTCTAGCGGAGTACTCATTAACAGGGTACAATATTTTCAGCTGTGGGCGACCACATCGAGCTGGTGGCAGTGTTTTACTATATATATGTGAAAACTAGTCTCCACCCCCTTGTGCTATCCAAACCCAGTATTACCAACATAGATGCTAGGTATGTTCTGCTAAGTATTAATTCACACAAAATAAATATATGTCTCGTCTATCGTCCTCGAGCACAGTCAACTGAGACAGATGAAAACCTTTATGATCAAATTGCGGAAATTTGTTGTCAAGAGGATAGTTAATTTTTGGAGACTTTAATCTACTGGTAACAAAGTGGGATGAACCGCTAACGGCACACTCAGGACAAGAGCTTTATATGAATCTTCAAGAAAGCGCCCTTTCCCAACACGAAGAATACCCAACGAGAGGAAACAATATCCTATACATCATCTTGACTGCAAATGATAACCTAGTCAACAGTGTTGAAATAGGACCTGAGTTTAGTTCCAGTGATCATCGAATTATACAGTTTAATATTACTACTGAAAAAGTAAAAGAAACGGAGAGCAAAGAAAAGGTCCCAGATTATTGTAGAGCTGATTTCAGCAGGCTGAGAGCGCTACTTGCATCCAAGCATGGGAAATATTCACCAAAAAATTTAATGAAGTTGTAAAGTCATGTGAACCACTACATAACAGGCGTCCAGCTGGTAATAGTAAACTAAAGTGGTGGTCCAGTGAAATTAAAAGTAACTTAATAGCCAAAAAACAGGCATACCATAAATATAAAAGTACACAAAACAATGATGATAAATTACAGTATGAAAATCTACGCCGCATATGAAAAAGACTTATTAAACAAAGCCAAAGAGCACTGGAGATCCACATTGCTAATACGTGCAAATCAAATCCTAAAGAATTTTACAGTTACATTAGAAAGAAAAAGGTTATGACTACATCAATAGGTCCTTTAAAAACGAACAATGGCAAACACACAGAAAATGAGGTCGAAATGGCAAACATTCTTAACGATTACTTTGCGTCTGTTTTTACAGTTGAAAACACCACCAGAAACCTACTGCTATCCACAAACCAAGCAAATAGCACAGTCCTTAGTAACTATGCTATCCATAATAATGATATCCTTTGAGCCATAAATAGTACGAACATAAACAAAACCCCAGGCCCTAATAAAATATCACCGAGAATTCTCAAAGAAGCAAAAAATGAGTTACTGCTGCCACTCTGTCTTATTCAGTAAATCGTTAAGTACTGGGAAAGTTCCATGCGAATGGAAACTAGCAAATGTAACACCAATTTTCAAAAAAGGAAATGAGTCGCACCCAGGAAATTACAGACCAATCAGCTTAACATCAGTAGTGTGCAAGTTAATGGAAAAAATCATAAGAGATAAAGTAGTTAATTATCTAGAAGAAAATGATATAATTAAAGACTCGCAGCATGGTTTCAGACATCGTCGTTAATGCGTAATTAACTTACTGGACTTCTTCCATGATGTTTACAAATCATACTATGACTCAAGAGCAGTAGATATAATTTACCTCAACTTTCAGAAGGCATTTGACACTGTCCCTCACAAGCATCTCATGAGCAAAATAGAAGCACATGGAATAAAAGGAAATACGCAGAAATGGTTACAAGACTGGCTTTCAGACTGAAAACAGCGAGTTATGATAAACAGAAAGGAATCCAAATGGCGTAATGTGATCAGCGGCATTCCCCAAGGCTCAGTACTTGGACCAATACTTTTTATTATTTATATAAATGATATTGATAAGGGTCTAAATTGTAAAGTATCCAAAGTTGCAGATGATACTAAAATAACCAGTAAAGTAACTTCAAAACTACAGTGGCAGCAGTTACGAAATGACCTTAATACTTTAGCAAGCTGGGCAGAAAAATGGCAAATGAAATTCAACACAGAAAAATATAAAGTACTTCATATTGGAATTAACAACGTCCATGCGAAATTAAAAATAAACAATATCCAGTTATCAAGTACAGACAATGAAAAGGATCTTGGTGTGATATTATCAAATGACCTAAAACCAAGTAAGCAGTGCACTGAGGTGGTTAAAATTGCAAACAGGCTGGTGGGTTTTGTTGGAAACACTTTCAAGTTTAAATCGGAAAAAGTCATACTTGCCTTGTACAACTCGCTAGTGTGCCCCCATCTTGAGTATTGTGTGCAATTCTGGTGTCCGTACTACAGAAAGGACATTGAAAAATTGGAGAAAATTCAGCAAAGAATCACAGAAATGATACTACGACTTAGAAACAAACCATACGAGGAACGCCTTGAAGAAATTAAATTATTTAGCATAACAAAGCGCAGGTTAAGAGGGGACCTTATTGAAGTTTTCAAAATCATGAAGGGATATGACACCTTAGATGTGAATAAATATTTTGATATAGACCGGTTGAGTCAAACCAGAATTAATGGCTGCAAAATTATGGGAAAGCTTTTCCAATCCCATGAAGCAAAATACTTCTTTAACAGAGTTGTAAATATCTGGAACAGATTACCCTCAGGTTCCGTGAACAGTATCTCAATTGAGACATTCAAAAACAAAATAGACAAGTATTTGCACGAGAATCCTCAGCTGACTCTTTTTCTGTCCGAATAACTTGCTTTTATAGCTACATGTAAGTTCATTCCCCTTTTGTCTACAAGACAGCCCGTAAACAATGTACCTGTACATAGTGTTGCGTCACGTCATTATACATTTTTCAGTTTATTTAATGCAAATAAAGTAATATAAGCACTATTAGGATCTGCACAGATAGCCCTGAGTTAATGGTCACTACTCTTACTTTTGACCTGTGATGGACTGTGGATCACTGAGGGTCCCTGTTAGTCAAGTGACCACCATCAGGATTTTTTTTAATGTACCAGGAGTTACTACTTCAGGATGAAACTTGTATACTTGTCCCACATGGGAGAGTTCCTTGTCTCAGTGGAGTGAACGGAGCTAGGGCCTGATTGACTGCTGCCTACCTTAAAAGCGCCAGGCAAGGCTGCCGCACCATCCCTAAACATCCACACTGTGCAGTGTGTAGTTTCCACGTTATGTCCACAGACTTCCCATTAACTCAATGTACCGGTTTATAATGTCATGCCGTGACATGTAGAGGTATATGGTATGTAGGAGGACTGCTGAGCCTTGATAGCAGGCTGTGAAGCCTATGCTCAGAGTCGGACACATAAAAAAAAAAAAAAAAACTATTAGTTTATTTGATTACTTTCGCTTTCAGGTTACTCAATCGGGTAGCTTATAGACAAAGTATTATAGAATGTGACTTTTCCTTTCCAGTATTTCCTATGAAATTTCCATGTCAGTTTTTCCATGCTGCATGGTGGTTTTTCTCACTTTTTCCTGGAGGGTTTGGTGGTGGGGGGAGCCTTCTTGCTTTACTATCCTTATCCTTCAACATGTAGAGTTAGATCTTGTAGTCATAGTTTTCTCTGTAACAAGCAGCCTCGAAAGGACCATAAGGTCTGTTGCTGTTTGCTTTCCTATGTAATCCTATGTAATCCTCCTCCTCCCCCCCTCCTCCTCCTCCTCCTCCTCCCTCTCTTGTCTCATTTCATTTCGTGTGGTCTTTTCTCGTTTTCTCTTCTCTTCCCTTTTCCTCAAAACAAGGTTCTGTCCAGTTACCCGGATGTATCTTCACAGCTGACATAGGCAAATACAGACGCAGTCGCCGGTTCCGCATTCGGTTCGGGTTTGGGTTCCGCCGTGAATGATTTGGTTCACTGACGAGGATAAAGAAACAGACGGAAATACAATGATCGTCTTTTTTTTTTCTTTCTTTCTTTTTAAGTATATCTGCTTTGCTTAGATTTTTTTTTTTTCTTCAGATGCATTTTTTTCTCGACTCTGACATTCCGTTCCCCGCGGCTCATCGTCCCTCCTACGTGCTACACACCTACACATGTTAGCACCTCGGCGTAATTGCCCCCCGTCCGTGTTTCATACAGGCTAGAACTTTCTCATTCAGGGCTATGAAGTGGTGTTTACGACGGTGTTTGTGATACGACGGTCAGTGTCGTGCAAGATCAGCAGTCATTTATGGCGAAATTCTAATAAGCAAAATGATTTCTGTCTCTGCTTGGGATGGAACTCGCATCGTTTCGGGCATCAGACGACTTTGTGTGTGTGTGTGTGTGTGTGTGTGTGTGTGTGTGTGTGTGTGTGTGTGTGTGTGTGTGTGTGTATATTCAGTGTTTGTCCATTTTTTATTTTTTTACTCCATTCCCCAAGTTGTCATCCATGTCTCTGTATTACCTCCGCCAAGGAGGTTATGTTTTTTTCAGTGTGTACGTGTTTGTTTGTTTGTTAGCAGGATTGCTGTAAAAGTTCTGAACGGATTTTGATGAAATTTCGTGGAAGGGCGAGTCATGGGCCAAGGATGAAATGGTTAAAGTATTGGGCGGATCCGAATCCGGAGTATCCCGCACAATATATCCAAAAGTTCTCAATGAATTTCAAAGATATTTTGTGGAAAGGTGGGCCATGGACCATGAAAGAATTGCTTAAGTTTGGGGGCGTATCCGGATCCTATACCCACGGATCCGGATCCGGATCCTTTTTAATGGCAGTGGCATTGGCGGAGGTGTACGCTTCTTGAGTGCTTTCAGGTGTTTTTCTTTCTTCCTCGTGTTATTGTTTTACCCGTTTTACTTAGTGTCCTTACCATATAATTCGTTTTAACCTTAATTACTGTTTTCATCCCATTTCATCCGTTTCATATATTTTTGTTTGTTCCTGTGTGTTTTTATTTTCTTTAACTTTGGCTTCACTTATCTAGTTTTTAGCATCTCGTGTTCTTTAACTATTTCTTCCTTGTTTTTCCATCCATTCTTCTTATACTTGTTCCCTCATTTTTCCCTAGATTTTTCCGATTTACAGTATTATTTTTTCTGTTGTTTTTTAATCAGTTTCCTTTTTCCTACACCATATCTTTCATTTTTGTCCCTCTCTGCCCTCCTCTTTCTTCCATCCCCTTTTCCTTTTTTTTTTTTTTTTTTTTTTAATCCTTTTCATTTTTCTGACTCCGTCGCCACTTCCTTTTCCTTATTTTTGCGTCTTTTTTTCATTCTTCTGTACGTTTTCCCTTTTTTTTTTTTTTTTTTTTCATATTTCGTACTTCTCTCTTCATCCGGTAATGTTAGACTTTCACGTCCTCCCCCTCCGCCTTCCATTTCTTCCTCGTCTTTCTTCTGCACTGTGTGTTTGTGGTTGGTCCTTGATCACGTCCCTTCCTTAATGACACAACACACACACACACACACACACACACACACACACACACACACACACACACACACACACACACACACAGTCATCTCTTCGGCTTGAGGACTTTAATTTTTCTATTTCTCGCTTTTTTTTTTTTTTAAGTCTCCGGGTTGAAGGGGTTAGAAGCAGCCCTCTTCATCTTATACGCGCTTAGTAATTGACACACACACACACACACACACACACACACACACACACACACACACACACACACACACACACACACACACACACACACACACACACACACACACACACACACACACACACACACACACACAAAACCTTTCACCTTTACACTGTCACTTTCTTGATGGATCGCTGCTCTTCGTCTTCGGGAGATAGACACACAGACACACACTCTTCTCTTTTCACTGGCCTCTTTCTATTCATATAAATATTTACTATGTTTTTTCGTTCACATGACTTATTTCCTTTTGTTTTTTTCGTAATTTTTTGCAAAATTTATTAGCTTCCTTTATTAATTTATGTATATTTTCTTCTCTAATCACTTTTATCTCTTATCAGTTTTTATATTATTACTTTTGTAGCTTCTTTCTTAGTTTTCCTTTCTTTCGTACTTTGCCACTATCGGGAAGTATAAAATCCGTTCACCACTCTCCCCCCATAAACATTATCCCGCTTCTCTCCTACCCTTTTTTTTTTCTCTTCTGCTTCCGCATCTCCTCCTCCTCCTCCTCCTTATTGTATCTAACCCCTCTTCTCACTCTCCTCTCTCATCTCTTATCAGTGAAGATGACACGCGAGTAACCATGAATCCCCCACTACGATGGCATATTCCTTCAGTTTATTCTTGCTGCCTCCAGACGACTTTAGAGAAACCTTTGTAATTATGTGATTAGGTTCAGGTTCCATTAACCTTATTTTTTTCCCTCAACTAAATAAAGTCGTGGTGAGGTAGCAAGAATGAAAATTACTAAAATCGCCGTTCACCACCTTTATTATGGCGTCCCATCGGTTGATATTCAGTTCAGGAGTGACAGTGGTGAGGGGATTACAAACATCTTACTTCATTAACCCCTTCATTACGATGGGTCTCCTCACCTAAGTAAAATAATCTTGAGGTAGAAGAAAACACATCATCGGGCTGAAGCAGCTAATAGAACACTGGTATCTATAAATATCACTATAGTTTATTCACTTTAACCTGCTCCAAATTTTAACCCTTTTGCAATATATTTCACGTAGCTCAAGGCAGAAGACACTACTGTGGCCCTATATGCTTTCTGTAGCACTTCTTGGTGTCTAGCATTACATTCCAGTGTTAATCTACTCTTATAACTCTGCATTCAAGATGGAGACATGGCAATTTTAGGCCAAGGTACAGTGAACAGAGAATGGGATGTCTGTGTGTTTTAGCTTAACCCTTCATTTGCGTCTTAACCTTCATCTCTTCGTCCTTTCACTTTTTAGCACCTCTCTCTCTCTCTCTCTCTCTCTCTCTCTCTCTCTCTCTCACCTACTGTTTTATAGATTGCAGGAGTCAGTGGCCGTGTATATACCTGTATGTATATATGTATGCAAGGCATCAACCTGCTTTTAATTATGCGGAAAAGAAAACAATCCCCCTCAGCGCTTTTGTTTTGTTTTTCTTTTTTCCCTTTTTTGTGACCCGAATATGTAAATGTTGTGTTTGTAAATTTATTCCGGCCTCCTTTCCTGGTCCCACATTCCATCCCTCCTCCGTTTCTCTATTTTTTTTTTTCTCCTAACATCTCCCCCTTCCGTCACTCATTCACTTCCATCCTCATTCCTCCCTTCCTTCATTTCCCTCTCCTTTTCTGCTTCCTTCCATCTTTCCGTCTTTCCTCTGTTACTCCTTCCCTTGCCAGTACTTCGGTTCTCGCCTTCATTCTCTCCTTCCCACGTTCACTCCTTTTTCTTGTTCTTTTTCCTTCTTCCTTTCCTGCCTTGTTTTTGCCTCCCTCTTTCCTTCCATCCTTCCTTCCCTTCATTTCTTTCTTTCTTTCTTTTTTTCTTTCTTCCATCATTTTTTCACTTTTTTCTTTCTTCCTTGCTTTTTCATTCTTTCTTCCCTTCGTCCAGTTCCTTCCCTCCTTTCCTTCCCTTCCCTTCCCTTACTGTGTCCTTCTTCCTTCCGTCTCACCCTCATTCCTTCATACCTATATTCTCCCCTCCCTCATTCCTTCTTTTTCCTTCCTCCACTCCTTTCTTGTTTTCATTCTCCCTTCTTCCTTCCTTCAGCCCCCTCTCGTTCACACCTTTCTTCCTTCGTACCTTTTTTCTCCTTCCTCTCTCATTCTTTCTTTCCATTCCCCCTACATTCCGTCCCCCATTCCTACCTTCCATTCTTCATTTTTCCTTGTTCTCTCTCTCTCTCTCTCTCTCTCTCTCTCTCTCTCTCTGTTCTGTTCTGTTCTGTTCTGTTCTGTTCTGTACCTTGTTCCCTGCCACCTTACTTTCCCTCCTTCCTCTTTCTCTCCGTCCCTCCCTCCCTCCTTCTCTCCACCCCTCCGTCCTCCCTCCCTCTCTCCACCCCTCCGTCCTCCCTCCCTACTATTATTTACGACCCCAGTAAATATGTTTAGTGTCGTCTTTATGAGTAGTGCAATTTCTTCTTTCAGGCCCTGGACTCTCTCTCTCTCTCTCTCTCTCGTTTCCATTTTCATTGGTTTATCTTTATTTTACTATTATTATTTTTATTATTTTTCGTTTCCCTATACTTTTGCCCTATGCTGAGAGTGAGAGAGAGAGAGAGAGAGAGAGAGAGAGAGAGAGAGAGAGAGAGAGAGGACAGCCAGGTGCTCTGTGCTTTGTTAAAATGTTTTGTTTCATTAGAAGGAATGTGATGTCGCTTGTCCTTCAGGCCTTCCTTTCTTCCGTCCGTCTTTCCTTCCTTCCTTTCTTTTTTTTTTCTTTCTCTCTGTCTTCCTTCCTTCCTTCCTTCCCTGGGTGATTCCTTCTTTTCATCATTCCGATCTGCATCCCTTCCGCTCCCTCCTTTATAATCCTTGTCTTCTTTACTTTTTCTCCGGTTTGTCTTTCTCCCCGTCCATTCTCGCTCCTCCTGCTCTTCCTTTCCTTAGTTCTCCCCCGTCATTCCTGTCTCCCATTTTCCCCCATCCTCTCTTTTCCCTTCCTCTTTTTTGTCCTTTCTTTTTTTCTTTCGTTCTCCCTTCTGTGTTTTCCATTTTCTTCACATTCTTGTCCCTGTCTTTACATCTTCACTTTTTCATGTCATCCTCTCCACCCTCATCTCTCTCTCTCTCTCTCTCTCTCTCTCTCTCTCTCTCTCTCTCTCTCTCTCTCTCTCTCTCTCTCTCTCTCTCCAGCACACTCTTTCTGTCTCTATTTGTCGGTCTCCTTTCTGGCCTCTTTTCTCTTTCCTCTCTCTTTTTGAATTTAACCTCCCCCATGGTCTCTGTCGATTCTCCTCTCTTTTTCTGTTTGTTCGGTTCTTTGTCTGCTGTGTTTCCCTCTCACCTTTTTTCTCCATTGTCTTTTCTATTGCGTCTATACTCACTTGGAACAAAATTTCTATAATGTTTGTTTTTGTGTTTGTCTTTCGCGTTTCTGGTATACTCCTGGTCATTCCCCCACGTGTCAAAGGACGAGGAAGAGTTTTGATTCAGTGTATAGTGTATTAAAGCGTCTGGCCAGAGCGGGTCTACGTAGAGGCTAATGAGACTAAAGCTTCAGGCTCCAGGTCTGTGGTGATCCTCGATAAATAAATGAAATAAATAAATAGATAAATAATGTTGATAAAGTTTTAGAACATGCCAGGTATTATACTGCAGTAAAAATGTGCTACCATCGTCGTTATCAAGGGTTAATAACGTGGCAAATACAATAACAATACTTTTTTGTAATGTGTGACTATGATGTGATAGCTTAATATTGTCATGAATTTATGTATGTGTGTTTGTATATGTATGTATATGTGTGATTAAGAGGGCATCCAGGAATTAGCTTCAGAATTCAGATACTTATAATCCGTACCTATATATGGCCAGAAGTAGATATTATTCCCTTCAGCCCAAGGACATGCTCTATACTTGAGTCTGGGTAACGCCAAGTGTTTTATTCACCTCAGGTGCCTCGGTGAAGGGGCTAGAATCGTACTCAGTTATCCTTGACCTGAAGAAAACAGTTTGGTGGTAGCCAGAAAAAATCACCAAAGCGCCTGCGTTAAGAACCACTTTTTTTTTTTCTTTTTCAAGATTAGATCCTTGCATGTTTGTACTACTAATGGTTGTGACTAAATATGGAGAGTGGTTACCCAAGAGTTTTGTGTTTCCTCCTCCTCCTCCGGCTCCTCTTCCTCCTCCTCCTCCAGTAAAATCCAATATGTGAGTGGTTTTGGATAGTGAACCCGTGTATTTGAAGACCTTTACGCGTTGTAACTTCACACACTTGGCTTTGTATGGGGAAGCCTTGTTGAGCCTGTCTGGGAGTGGTTTTCTCTCTCTCTCTCTCTCTCTCTCTCTCTCTCTCTCTCTCTCTCTCTCTCTCTCATATCGCACTAGGCTAGGCTATTGTCATCCCCTCAACCGACGTGCGTCCATCTCCACACACACCTGTAGTATGGTCAGGTAACCACTCCATATATGCATTCCATTTCAGATCCGTTTGTTCCTTGAAGAGCATCAGTAGTTACCCCTATCTCGTGGTCATATTTATTTACTCTACTTTGTTTATAAAATTTTCCATATTGTCAGTCATAGCAACCCTTTCAGACTTATTTTTTGTTTTACTTCCTTTGACCTCACAGTTTATTCGTATTATCTTCATCTCGTTACCAGGAAGTACAGTATGAATTTCGTGCTTGGCTTCTGCTACTGTCAGACTAGTTAAAAAACCTCATTAATGTGATGACGTGTTTCATATTCTATTATCGCACTGCAACCAACAGCAGGCGAGTCCATTCAGCTTTGGAGAGACTTTACGATCTGGAAGAGTTAGCTGTGACCATCATGACCCCCTTCACTGCTATAGGTATCCCCTAAACTGAATAAAATCTTGAGGTAGTGAGAACGAATGACAGAGACGTCACCTGCACATCAGAGAAATACAGCAGTTTATACAGAGACGTCACCTGCGCATCAGAGAAACCGAACAAATTACACAAACGCGTCACCTGCGCATCAGAGTAACAGAACAAATTACACAAACGCGTCACCTGCGCATCAGAGTAACAGAACAAATTACACAAACGCGTCACCTGCGCATCAGAGAAACACAACAAATTACACAAAACGTTATCCGCACATCCGAGAAACTCACTGTAGTCAGTAAGTGAATCTATCTATCTATCTATTGCCAGACGCCTCAATCCCGTTTGGGGTGGCCACAAACAAATCGCCTCCAAGTCGCCCTGTCCCCCACCATTTCACTACCCTGCTCCCAACTCACACCCCCCTCTCTCATATACCTCTCCACCCCATCCCTCCATCTCATCCTCGGTCTCCCCCTCCCTCTTCCACCCTCCACCTCACTCACATACACTCTCTTCGTCAGTCTTTCACCCTCCATCCTCTCCACATGGCCAAACCACCTCAGTGTGTTCCTCACAACGCTTCCTATCACATCCACATCAACACCACAACGCTCCTTTATATCCTCATTCGTCAGCCTGTCTCTCCACGTGACTCCACAAGCTCCTCTTAAATAACTCATTTCCACTGCTCTCACTCTTGACTTGTGTCCTTCCAACAACGTCCAAGCTTCACTTCCGTACGTTAGAGTTGGTATCACAATACTGTCATGTAGTAACTTTTTTACTTCCATGCTCACTTCCCTGTTTCTTATCACTGCTTTCAAGGAACCAGCAACCTTTCTTCCCTGCTGTACCCTTTCAAGCACTTCACCCTCCAAACCTCCATCCTTACTCATCACACTACCCAAATACTTAAACGTACTCACATTTTCCAATTCCTCACCATCCAACCTCGCTATACATTCACTGACTTCACCTCTCTCAAAGACCATCACTTTACTCTTCCCTACATTCACCTTTAGGTTCCGTTTCTTACACACTCTCTCAAACTCATCCACCAAGCCTTGCAGCTCCCCTTCATCTTCACTCAACAACACAGTATCATCTGCAAACAACAGTACAGGAGTTTCCAAACACTATCCTCTCTCACCAGGGCCACTCCAACATCCACTACCCTACCTTGTACCTCTTTTATTACCCCATCCATGTACAGATTGAACAACCATGGAGACATGACACATCCCTGTTTCAAACCAACTTTCAAAGAGAAAATTCACTTAGTTCACCATCCACACGCACTGCAGCCTTAGCACCATCATACATACTCTTCACAGCATTCAACAACTTCCCATCTACTCCATATATTCTTAACACTTTCCACAATCCTTGTCTATCCACCCTGTCATATGCTTTCTCCAAATCCATGAAAGCCGCATACAACTTCTTTCCCTTCTCTAGAAACTTTTCCACTAAAGATCTAAGAATGAATATCTGATCTACACAACCTCTTCCCTTCCTAAAGCCTCCCTGTTCTTCTCCAACTAATTTCTCTGTTCTTTCTCTAACTCTGTCTATAAGTATCCTACCATACACTTTTCCTATTATACTAAGAAGACAAATGCCCCTATGATTACCACACACTTCTTTTTCCCCTTTTCCTTTGTACAAGGGAATAATTATACCTGACTTCCAATCCTCCGGGACTCTACCTTCCTCCCAGGCCAATCTGCACATCTTCCACATCCATTCTACTACTATCTCTCCCCATGCTTCAGCATCTCACCACACACTCCATCAATTCCTGGGGCTTTCCCCGATTTAACTTTCTTCATTGCTTCCACAACCTCTATCCTACTGATTTCTACCTGTCTTCTCACCTCCCTCCTTCTCCCAGCCATTCCCCAGCCACTTATACTCGCATTACTTCCATCCTCTACGTTCAACAATTCCTTAAAGTGTTCTCTCCATCTGCTCACTTTTTCTCCCTTCTCCACTAGTAATCTACCATGTTTATCTTTCACTCCCCTGCTAACTTCACTTCCACCCTGTCTTACTCTTTTCACTTCTCTCCAGAACATTTTCTTACAGTCCCTCCACTTTACACTCAAATTCCTTCCAAATCCTGATCCACTCTCTTCTTACTCTCTCTTACTAATCTTTTCACCTCTCTCTTCCTTTCCACATATAACTCTCTCTTCTGCCTCTCAACTTCTTCCACGCCCCTATTTCTCATCCATTCATTGTATGCTTTCTTCTTTTGTGCCACAGCCTGTTTCACCTCTTCAGTCCACCACGCTGTTCCTTGCACCCCCTCCGTCTTCTCTTCCTTCCACACACCACATCACATGCTGCACATATTTCTTCTGTAAATATCTTACACACACCTTCCACGTCTCCCATCTGCTCCAATTCATATTTGCCCAATCGTTCCTCCACTTCTCTCTATACTCTGCCTTTTTCTCATCCTCTTGTAACCTTTCCACTCTCCTTGCAACTACTCCTTCCTCTCGTCTTTCCCTTCTTCTATTCCTCCATCTTACTTGCATCCTAATTCTGGCCACCACCAAGTAGTGGTCAGAAAGGCCACTCCCCCAACCTCTATAAACTCTTGCATCCAATATACATCTTCGCATCCTTTCATCCACACACACATAATCAATCATTGCCTTCCTTTCATTCAGTTCACCACCCACCCTTCTCATCACTCGCCATGTATACCTGTGGATCATTTTATGCCTGAAGAGGGTATTGGCTAATACCAACCCCCTCCCAGCACAGATGTCCACTAACGCACTCCCATTCTCATCTATCTCAGCAGGCACACCCCACTCACCAACTATTCCATCCACCTTCACATTACCAACTTTACCATTCATATCACCGATCAAAAACACTCTCTCATTCCTTCCAAACTTTTCCATGCACACTTCCACATTTGTCCAGAACTCTTCTCTCACTCTTCTAGCACGATCTTGCGTTGGCGCATACACACACACAATCGCCCACATTTGTATTCCAACTTTCAACTTTACCCACACAATCCTTGACCCAACTGATCCATACTGTCTTATGCTCTTCTTCCATCTTTTACTCACAACTATACACACTCCTTCCTTTGCCCTCTCATTCTCATCTACTCCTGCACATATACCCCATCCATACTCCCATTCTCTCACACTTTCTCCTCTCCATTTTGTTTCAGTTATTCCACATACATCCACTTTCGCATCCTCAAGCACCTGGACAATCTCTCTCTCTTTCACCTCATCATTCGCTCCTCTTACATTCCATGTACACATTACCAAGTCCTTTGTCCGGTCCTGGGTCGTCAACGTTTGGTCAGTCCTTGTCCGAGGCTTCTTGTTTGTTTTTTTAGTTAGTTGTTTTCCGGGGAGGGGCACTAACCCTCCGCCAACCCTTTTAGTCGCCTTTTACGACAAGCAGGGATACTGGGGGAGTATTCTTGAAAAACCCCCTACCCCCAGGGGTATAATAACAACAGTAATTCGTAATTCGTTTTATTTTGGCCACGAATTAGAAAATATTATTCCATGTAATACTAAGTCATGTATATTTCGGCTCAAGGAAGGCCACCGCAACCGAGAAGTTTAAAATCTGCTTTAGTTGTGCACGAATATTCTGTCGGACGTAGTGTGGTAGTCAACGTGGATATAGCTTTTACTCCAGCATATAAAGCTGATCCATTACATCATTCACAGGGACACTATTCATATCGGCCACTTAGATCAACGGTCTCTTACACATCACTATTTTAGCTGTCTGTCTGTCTGTTTTCTGTGTATGTATGTATGTATCTATGTCTGTCTATATGTATGTACGAGCCTGTTTTTATGTGTCTGTTTACCTATTTATCTATCTGCCAGTCAGATTGCCTAGCTATCTAACTGTCTAGCTAATCACACATTCTCGCTGCAAATATTGGAGAGAGAGAGAGAGAGAGAGAGAGAGAGAGAGAGAGAGAAGGTTGAAAACAAGAGATGGAAAGAACATCCCAAAGGAGAAACAAGGAAAGAAAAAACGAGCTCAGACAGAACCCTCTTCCTCCCCCCCAAAAAAGAAAAGGCGATTAGTACATAGCCTTTGCTCAGGGAACGTGATGTGAGTTTAGACCCCTAGAATATTAGCCCCGGGTATGCGGAATAACTTGAATGCCTTTTACAGAACCGTAATAAAAAAAGGAAAATGAAAAATGGTAGTGAGGGACAATTGGTGGTAATTTAGAACACACACGCAAGACTACCTCACCTCCCCGCCTTGAACACATTAGGGAGGCCGCAGGGAAGGTGGCTGAAGTCGTGGGTGGTGGTAGTTGTGGTTGCTGTGGTGGTGATGAGGTGGGAGGCTGCGGTGGTGGTGGTAGTAGGAGGGAGAGGTGGTAGTGGTGGTAGTTGTGGTTGCTGTGGTGGTTATGAGGAGGGAGGCTGTGGTGGTGGTAGTAGTAGGAGGGAGAGGTGGTGGTTGTGGTTGTGGTGGTGGTCGTGGTTGTGATTGTTATTGCTGCTGTGGAGGTGCTTAGGGAGATGGTGTGGTTGTTGTGGTTGTGGATGTTGTTGTGATGACGGTTGTTGATGTGGTGGCGGATAGTGGTGGTGATTGTTGTGGTTGTTATAATTGGCTGCAAAAGATGGTTGTAGTCATGACTTTTGGTGATGTTATTGTGATTGTTTTTGTTGTATTGATTTTAGGATTGTGATGTTTTGGTACAGTTTTCTTTGATGATGTTTGTGGTTGTGGTTTTTGGTACATTTTTATTGTGATTTTGTGTTGGTATTGATGTGGTTGATTGTTTTGATAGTGATTTGTCATGTGGATGTGTTTAGTGGACGAAGATGGAGTGAAAATGATTGATGTGACAGTTGCGATTGTTGTGGTTGTCATGTTGTGATTGTAGCGGTGGTTTTATGTTATTGTTGGCATACATGTGGTTATTATACTTGCAGTTGTGTTTGTATGCTTTCTGATGGGTATTTATAGACAGAATGGAGAGTGAGAGTCTGAGTGAATGAGTTGGAAGGGGGAAGTGGAGTGGAAAGACCGAGGATGAGATGGAGGGATAGGGCGGGGAGGTATATGAAAGAGGGGAGAGTGAACTGGAAAGATGGCAGCTTGATGGCAGGGGACAGGGTGACATGAAGGCGATTTGTTTGTGGTCACCTCTTAACAGGAGTAGCCTAATGCATCTGGCGATAAATATATACTTTTTTTTTTTTTTTTTTTTTTTTTTTTTGATGGAGCAATTGTACTTTTGGTTGATACCGTGGTTGTGCTGGATCTTTGCTTGTAGTGATTGCTGCTGTATGATTCATTTTGTAGGCTTGTTGTGGTGGTGGATTATATTTGTTGTGAATTGAGATAAGTTGGATTTTCCGGCCGTTGACATGGTTGTAATTCTTGCAGGTAGAAATAGTGTACTTCTCGAACTTTATTATAGATATAGTTGGTGAAATAGTTGTGCTTGGACCTATAATTGTTGATATGGAGGCTGTTGTTTTATGTCGTTGTGGTTTTTGTGTTCTTGTAGTTGTTGTCTAGGATGGTGAAGTTGTGGCGGTGGTTGCAGCGATGTTGTGGTATCGATTTATTGTTCTGTTATTTTAGTGGCTGCTGAAGAAATACTTGTGGCTGCCGTCTTTGTTCAGAGAGAGAGGGAGAGAGAGAGAGAGGGTTGCTTGAGGTGATGGCAGGTTTTATGTCTTACTGTGACTATGTACTGCAGGGAAAATGAGTCAGAAAATAATGAAGAGATTTACAGTCGAGGAAAAAATGAAAGGAATACATTGTGTGTGTGTGTGTGTGTGTGTGTGTGTGTGTGTGTGTGTGTGAGAGAGAGAGAGAGAGAGAGAGAGAGAGAGAGAGAGAGAGAGAGAGAGTTCATGGCTCTCATGAGAGTACAAAACCCTGCTGCTTGTTAACTCTCTTTCTCCCTCCCCCCCTTCGCCCCATCTCTCTCTCTCTCTCTCTCTCTCTCTCTCTCTCTCTCCATTCATTTCTTTTTCTTTCCCATCTATTTCCATGCATTTCCTCTCCTTTCCGGTCTAGTTTTCATTTCTCCATCCCTTTCTTTCCTGTCTTTCGCCTTTCCTTATCTTTCCTTCTCCTCCACTTACTTTTCCATGACCTTTCCTTTCTCGTCCTCCCCATTCCTTCCGTCTTCGTCCCCTCGCGTATTCCTGTTGTCCTTCTCTCTCTTCAAAGTTCTCGTCTCAATCTGTTTTCCTCTTCGTAACGTTTAACCCTTCCCATTATTTTCTCTCTATCAGTCTTTCCTCCTCCTCTGCTGAACCTCTCTCTTCTTTTTCTTCATTCCCTTCCTCTCCCCCAGCTGTCACCCCCCCTCCTCCTCCTCCTCCTCCTCCTCCTCCTCCTCCTCCTCCTCCTCCTCCTCCTCCTCCTCCCCCTTTCTCCCCATCAACATCCAGCTCTCCTACTCCGCTGTTTTCTTCTGTCTTTTCCTCCCTATCCGGTTATACCCTCCATTCCCCTCTCCGCCTCCTTCCCCACCTTTTCCTTTCCCTTTCTTTCTTCGCACTCTGATCCCTCCCCCCTTCCTCCCAGTCTTCTCCCCCCTCCTGTTGTCCTGTGGGAGGGGATTACTGTGCTCTCTTATTGGGGAGACGGAGATTACGAGGAAAAATAAGGAGGCGGGGGAAGAAGAGGAGGAAGAAGAGAAGAAGTTGGAAGAAGAGAAGAGGAGGAGGAGGAAAAGAAGTCTGCAGAAAAGAAGAGGAGAATAGGAGAAAGGGAGGAGGAGGAGGAAGAGAGGGTAGAGGGGGGAGAGAGAACAGGGAGAGAGGGGGGAATGAGAAGAAAGGGACGCGGGGGGAGGAAGAGATTGGTAGGAGAGATGAATATGATAATAGAAGGGGAAGAGGAAGGGGAAAGGGGACAAGGAGGAATGAGGGGGGGTGGAGAAGGAAGGGAGAGGAGCGGAGGCGGTGGTGAAGAGGGGATATGGGTCAGGAAGGAGAGGAGAAAAGGAAGGGAACATGAATTTAGGTCGAATCGTAACAAGTAGGTGGGCGCTGGAAGGTAGGTTGATGAACAAATAAGCAGGTATGTAAGTGGATGGACAAGAGAAGCAGGTAGAGTGGCAGCAGGTTGATGGGAAGATTAATAATAACACAGATAGCCTAGGAGGTTGGAGCAGGTAGATAGGTTAGTATAGACAGACAGACTTTAAGCCGAAAAACTGACGAGGCTGTGTGTGTGTGTGTGTGTGTGTGTGTGTGTGTTACGTTAGTCTGGAGGGACCTCTTGCTGGGAAACATAGCAATTATGAAATTCAGGCTACTAAAATTACCGAATCATGTTCATGGATTTCAGGATATTGCTGGAAACATGAAGGTTGCTTATAAATGTGGAACGGAGGTTGGGGTGGAGGGACTGTACAGGCTTAGGTAGGTAGGCAGGTAGGTAGGTGGCAGGGATGTGGGTGGGCTGGTATTGAAAGATACGGAGAAAGGCGTAAGGGTGAGAGAGAGAGAGAGAGAGAGAGAGAGAGAGAGAGAGAGAGAGAGAGAGAGAGAGAGAGAGAGAGAGAGAGAGGCTAACAAGGGATGAAACAACGCTCCCAAAGAAGAAAGAAAAAGTGTGTGTGTGTGTGTGTGTGTGTGTGTGTGTGTGTAAGAGAGAGAGAGAGAGAGAGAGAGAGAGAGAGAGAGCATTGTCTTCGTTACGTCATGCCCTTTTTTACAGTGGAGATGAAAGCAGGATGAAACTAACTCCTGGAGGGGTAGAGAGAGAGGGGGGAGGGGGGAGGAGGGGCACAGGGATGGATGGAGGGAGAGAAGCATGAAGGAGGTGAGACAAAAATGGAAGGAGGGGAGGAGAGACTGGAAAGGAAGGCAGGAGGGAGAGGAAAGGAAGGGAACGGTGAGTAAAGGGAAGGAACAGAGAGAAAGGAAAAGTAGAGGGAGGAACTATTGAAGGAAGAGAGAGAGAGAGAGAGAGAGAGAGAGAAGGGGGGGGAAGATAGAGACTTTTTAAAGGGAGGGAACAGCGAGAAAGGGAGAAGGGGGGGGGGAAGATAGAGACTTTTTAAAGGGAGGGAACAGCGAGAAAGGGATGAAGAGAAATAGCGAACGTAGAGGTAGGGACTCTTGGAGGTAGAAGGGAGGACAAAAGGGAAAAAGAAGAGAAACACGTAGCAGGAACGGGTGTGGAGGGAGAAAGGAGAGGTGAGAGAAAGGGACGGGGAGGGAAAAGAAGGACAGGCAGAGGAAGAGAGAGGAAGGGGGGTGGAGATGGTAAGGTGAGAGGGACAAGGTTAGGTAGGAATGGGATGATTGACTACTCTTATGTCATCTGTGCCCCGGGGGTTTTGCCCCTGTTGCTGTGTGATTTAAAATGATGAGGGGCTGCATGAGGTGGAGAGGCAGGGGGATTTCTAGGTGAAGGGAAGGGGGAGGGAGGGAGGATAGTAGGGCAGTGGGAGAAAGGAGGGTTAGGAAGGTTAGGAGGATATAAGAGGAAGGAGGGCAGGATCGGGTAACGAAGAAAGTGAGAAAGAGGACAAAGGTCAATATACGAAGGAATAAATTTGAAGAAATTTCATCCTCTACCGACTCATTGGTCATCGCGAGACCGGCTACAAGAAAGGGTATGTATGTACTCGCGTGTTTGTATATACTCGTATGTATCGTGGCGGCAGGTTTGCAGATGCTGTCATCACCTGGTGGCGAAACAGCACAGGTCATTGCTGCCGAGGGGTCTAGACGGGTAAACTAATTGTAGGACCGAGGGACGTCACTGGTGAAGTGACCCGCTCCCACCCTCAGCATCACGCAGACGTATGGGTGTGTAAGGCTGCCCAGTGTAGGGTGAGAAGAGCATGTGAATGATTATGTTGGTAGAGTGACTGTGTTTGTGAGTGTGTGTCTGTATGTCATCGAGGGAATCACGAACGTTAGTGAACGCATGAAAAGACATACTGTTGCACCCTATTGTGTGTCCGCCTTGGGGTGGGGTTGAACGTAGGTCAGAAAAGTAGGGTAATAAGTACATATTTCGTAGGAATCTGTTGGCGCCGTTTGGGCAAAGCTGAGCAGGATGCGAACAAAGGGCGTAGTACCACACCCACGTACGTGACTACCACCGATCTGGATCGAAACCAGGTCCAGACCTGTATTAAAACTGGCTATCCACTGACCCAGTTAAGACTTCTGGAACACTACCGGTATATGTGGTATGAAGAGAACAAATAAGGATAGAGGGCTGGGAAAGCTGTAGCAATAAACTGCATATCAGCCGTCTCTCCCTCCCTCCCTCCCTCCCTCCATTCTCTCCTATCCTTCGTGTCGCCTCCCTGCTGTCAGTGACAGGCGGTGAGAGGCGATGAAAGATTACCAAGCAGTATAGGAAAACCGTCAAGGGACGCTTTATGGCCGGGGATGAGTGGACGGCATAATTTAACAGCGAGTCCTGGACAAGCGGGTGGAGGGGGGGGGAACCAATTTCGTCCTCACCATCCGAGGTCATTTCTGGAAGTGGACACGAGTTAGTAAAACCGTACCTATATATCTTGGACCCCTTCAGTCCAGTGAAGTATTTTTGTGTATTATTTTTCTTACTTCCAGACGAAATTTATTCATCTTGGAATTCCCCGTATACTAAACTGATTAATGAAGGCGGTGCCAACCCTCCAGTCCGAAAAAAAAATGTCTTCCTAAACTCAATAATTTTGAGATGTGGCTGCAGAATAAAAAGGAAAAGAACGTCCTCGGACTGAAGGGGTTAACCCAGACATTTCCGACCTGTGGTACATACAGTATACATTTATGCCAGTGGTCCTCAATGTGTTGAAACCAAAATCCCGTTTTCAGCGATGGGACTAGAAAAAAAAATCACATCAGTATTGTAGATTGCACTCAGTGAATGTGTTGGTGTTGCCCTTTTAAAATTTCAGTGCTATTAAGTTGATGTTCTTGCACTGAGAGTTGTAGAGTTAAACACAAATCCCAAATTTAGTACTTTTTGTTATGTTGCTAATTTCCTCTCTGTCAAAAAAAAGGGGGAGGGGGATTTTGTTATAACTTACTAAGTCTTGTCGATATTAGTCAAAGGTGATTCACAAGTATAATGGTCTTGTGTTCACACTCATTTACGTTCCAATAACCATGGGTGTTGTCACTGAATGGTACACAGCTATTTACAGATATATCAAGTTGTTGCTGTGGAGGGGAAAAAAAAAAAAAAAGATAAACAGTGCTTTGCTTTACCCCCTAAAATCCAGTGATGTCTTCATTTGTTGAAATTTCACGCTTCTGTGGTTTACCCGTAGCTGAATGAAATCGTCAGGCGTTAGCAGTAATACAGTACAAGAGTTATCTCAACTATGAGAGGGGTACTGCTACTCTCAGACGACGTTACTAAGTGGAATAAAATCGTCTACCGTCAGCTGAAATAGATTACTAGAGATGTCACAACCATGGAAGGGATAATTCATGCTGTCTTCCGGGGTTTATCTGTACAGTTGAAAGACTGTGCTGGGGTACAGTACTTAAATTAGGGTGGGTGGGAGTGGCGGTGAGGGATGGTGAGGAGTTAATCATAGGGACGCATGGCGCCGGATGCTTGTCGCTGCTGCTAGACGATTTTGTTCACCTTAAAAGAGCATCTTAGTAGTAAAGAGCTTAATGAAGCCTGTATCTAACCCCTTCAGTCATAAAGCATCTCTCGATATGAAGAGATTCATCTGTTGGTATCAGTAATTGAGAGAAATACATCATTGTAGTGAAATAGTCAAACAGGCTTCCAAGCACCTCATTCCTTCCGAGTTACTTCATTACAACGTCAATGTCGTTGTCCGTATTAAAAGTGCAGATCTGTGACGGTAATGGAAAACGTGAAGAACTTAAAACTTTATATTTTTCTTTGGCGTGTCCGTCTGTAGACTTGGACATGAAAGCCCCTGCTTCTCAAAAACCTTCACACGTCTCCACTTCGGCACTAACACCATCGTCTGTCGAGAAAAAAGTGTTAGGCCTCACCCATTGGAGGCTAGTGTAAGTGTGTTAAATGGGGTGTTTTATGACGTATCGATGTGTTGTAAGAAGATCCGTAATATCTGTTTTCACGAATTCTCAAACGAGCACACTAATCCTTGCCCCAACCGTGAATTAACCAACTCCATCACAAACAGCAGGCCCCTTCCCCAACCACTGAAAAGCCTCCTGAGTCGACTAGAATACGGCCATTGGTGGCGTTTTTGCCCCTATCATTTTAGGTGAACGCTAAGCCAGTCATCTCGTTGGATTATCAGGCTTTCTATAGTGTCTTTTTCTAACTCGTGTGTTCTGGAGAGTACGGCCCAGAATTGTGTGTTATTTATAGGAATGGACTCAGTTTTGTGTTATTATTTATAGGAGTGGACTTAGTATTGTGTGTTATTTATAGGAATGGACTCAGTATTGTGTGTTATTTGTAGGAATGAACTCAGTATTGTGTGTTATTTATAGGAATGGACTCAGTATTGTGTGTTATTTATAGGAATGGACTCAGTATTGTGTGTTATTTGTTGGAATGGACTCAGTATTGTGTGTTATTTATAGGAATGGACTCAGTATTGTGTGTTATTTATAGGAATGGACTCAGTATTGTGTGTTATTTATAGGATTGGACTCAGTATTGTGTTATTATTTATATGAATGGACTCAGTATTGTGTGTTATTTATATGACTGGACTCATTATTGTGTTTTTTTTATGCGAGGAAGAAGGAACCAAAGGCTGAGCCCGCAAAACAGTTCTTTCCAAGAAAAAGAGCAAAAACAATACAAAAGAGAGCCAAATTCAAGATCCGCTCATTTCGAGATGCCTGGACACACTTCGTTTGAAAGACTGGAGATCATAGGAAGCAGGAAATAGAGACAGAGGGAGACAGTTCCAGAGTTGACCTGTTGCATGAAATAAGGACTGGGAGTAACGGTTAACTCTAGCATTAGAGAGTTGGACAGAAAAGGGATGCGAGTTTGTTGCTAAACAGGTTCTACGCTCCCGTTGTAGAGGTGGAGGGATGCAAGCAGACAGTTCAGTGGAGCAGTGACCATTGAAGTAGTGATAGAAAAGAGATAAAGAGGCAACAGTGTGGCGAAGATATAGAGGTTGAAGGGATCCAGTAAGAGGAGAGTTGATGAGATGAAAAGCCTTTGACTTCACCCTATTGATAATAGCTGTATGTGGGGAGCCTCCCCACACATGAGAGTTGTACTCTAAAGAGGGGTGAATAAAACCCGTGTAGAAAATCAACAATTGTGGAGAGGTAAAGAAGGCACGGAGTCAGCTTAGCACACCCAATCTCTTGGAAGCAGATTTTACAAGAGGTGTAATATGATCTTTCCAAGAGCGTCCCGAGTGAATGAAACCCCAAGTATGTTCAAGGATGACGCAGAATTGACCTGGATATTATTAAACATTAGTGGGTACTCCTGTGGATGATTTTGTCGGGTTGATAGGTGTGAAAACTGAGTCTTTGATGCATTAAAAACAACAAGATTATTTTTGCCCCAGTCAGAGATACGAGCCAAGTCAGACATTAGGTGTGCCATAGCCTCATCCTTGTTTGTTAAAGTAACTGCTCAGATGGTCGTTGAGGAAACCGAATGGAAAGGTGAAGGGTGGAAACATCAGGATATGAGTGGATAAGGTTAGATGTACAGCTTAGAAGATCGTTGATGAATAAAAGAAAGAGAGTTGGTAATAGGACAAAGCCCTGAGGAACACCACTGTTGATAGATCTAGAAGAAGAACGGTGGCCGTCTACAACAGCAGCTAGAACGACCAGAAAGAAAGCTAAAGATGAAGGCCCAGATAGAAGGATAGAAACCATAAGAGGACAGTTTGGAAGTTAAAGATTTATGCCAGACTCGATCGAAAGCCTTTGAGATGTCAAGTGCAATGGCAAAGGTTTCGCCAAAGTCCCGAAAGGAGGATGACCAAGAGTCTGAAAGGTAGGTGAGAAGATCGCCAGTGGAGCGTCCCTGACGGAACCCATACTGACGACCAGAAAGAAGGTTGTGCTAGGAAAGATGCTTTAAAATTTTTCTGTTGAGGATAGACTCGAAAACTTTTGAGATACAGGATGTTAAAGCAAGTGGACAATAGTTAGAGAGTTGGGAATGGTCACCCTTCTTTGTGACTGGCTGAATGAGAGCAAACTTCCAGCAAGAAGGAAAGGTACAAGTTGAAAGACAAAGGTGAAAGAGTTTACCTTGGCAGGATATAAGCACAGAAGCCCAGTTCTTGAGGACAACAGGAGGGACTCCATCAGGCCCATATGCCTTGTTAGTATTGAGGCCAGCGATGGCAGAAAATACATCAGCATACGAAATTTCAATGTGAGCCATAAGGTGGTCAGAGGGGGGAAGTGATGAAGGAACAGCACTGGAATCGTCTAAGGTGGAATTGGAGGAGAAAGTCTGAGCGAAGAGGTCTGCTTTATCAGTAGAAGAAATTGCTACAGAGCCATCAGAGTAGAAAAGAGGAGGGAAGGATGATGAGGTGGAGTTGTTAGAAAGGTTTTTAGCAAGGTGCCAGAAGGAGTGGGATGAATTCGAGTTGGAGAGTTGAGAGCATTTAGTATGGATGATGATATTTTTAGCAGAGCAAAGAACAGACTTAGAATGATTCCGGGCAGAAACATATAAAAGATGTGACTCATGGATGGGTTGGCTTCCTCTCCTTGTTGTGGACAGCATTAAAACAATCATGATTAAACCAAGGCTTTCTTGCATTAATAAAAGGATATGAGAAAGAAGTGTATGCTTCCATGCCCAAGAGAATAACTTCCGTAATGTGCAAGGGACACTGAGATAGCTTCTGGCCATGGAAGCAATAATCATTCCAGGGAAAATCAGAGAAGTACTGCCTTAGGGCCTCCCAATCCACATCTCCAAAGTGCCACAGATGACGTTTCTTTGGGGGGTCCACAGGCCGTACCGGAGCGATAGGACGTGTTAAGGTAATAAGGTTATGATCAGAGGAGCCCAACGGAGAGAAAAGATTAACAGTGAAAGCAGAAGGATTAGTTGAAAGGAATAGGTCAAGTATGTTGGATCTCTCTCGAAGGTGGTCAGGTTTACGTGTAGGGTGCTGTACACTGCTCTAGGTCATTAAGGATAGAAATGGTTTAGGCTTGTTCACCAGGTGGATCAGTGAAAAGAGAGGAGAGCCAAAGGTGGTGGTGAACATTGAAATCTCCTAGAATTGAGATTTCAGAGAAAGGAGAGATGGATAGAATGTTTTCCATCGTAAAAGTAAGATAGGAATGGACTCAGTATTGTGCGTTATTTATAGGAATGGGCTCAGTATTGTGTGTTATTTATAGGAATGGACTCAGTATTGTGTGTTATTTATAGGAATGGACTCAGTATTGTGTGTTATTTATTGGAATGGACTCAGTATTGTGTGTTATTTATAGGAATGGACTCAGTATTGTGTGTTATTTATAGGAATGGACTCAGTATTGTGTGTTATTTATAGGAATGGACTCAGTATTATGTGTTATAGGAATGGACTCAGTATTGTTTGTTATTTATAGGTATGGACTCAGTATTGTTTGTTATTTATAGGTATGGACTCAGTATTGTGTGTTATTTATAGGATTGGACTCAATATTGTGTGTTATTTATGGGATTGGATTCAGTACTGTGTTTTATTTATAGAAATGGACTCGGTATCGTGTTATTATTTATAGGAATGGACTCAGTATTGTGTGTTATTCATAGGAATGGACTCAGTATTGTGTGTTACTAGTATGAATATAGTGGTGACATAGTTTACATAAATACTATACTATGCAGGAGCCTTATGAAGAAATACACTGGAAAGGAAGAAGTATAGTACAAGAGCCTCCTAAACTGACATGAATAGTATGGTTCTAGGATTGGGTGTGTGACAGTGGTTACGTAGATTCATAGATAGATAGAATGGTAGACGGGTGATTAAGCATACATGCATACATACATACTCTTACATACATACATACATACATATATACATACATACCTATACGTACATACATACCTATACGTACATACATACATACATGCATATACATACATACATACCTATACATACATATACATACATACATACATACATACGTACTTACAACTGTACAAAAAAGTATCGTTACGACGTTGTGTTAAACAATATGACAAACGACGATGGTTTAGGAAAAACAGGCACGGGGCTAGGAAACTGTTGGTACCCCAGCATATCCAACAAGGTTGGTTATGCATGGGATACAAGAGGCATTTCCTGTGTTTGAAGTAATAAATGCGTCGATATGAATGTATCAACCCTTCGGAAACTGCAGCCATCGTAGTGTTCGTTACGTATCTGTCGGACCCCTGAGTAACGATGCTTTTTTGTACACCTGTGCATAAGTACGTACATATATATGCATGTCCCAAGGCAATGCTTCATAATGATATGACTCAATTGAGGACGAGAGAAAGGGAATGGGAGAGAAGAAAAGGAGGAAGGAAGGAAGAATGGGAGAGAGGGAAAGGGGAGTTGATTGAGAAATGGGGAAGGCGTAAGAAGAGCAAGTGAGAGAGGAATAGGCGGAGAGAAAGAGGAATAAGAGGGAGAAAGGAAAGAGGGAGAGAAGTATAAGAGAGAGAGAGAGAGAGAGAGAGAGAGAGGAAGGGAGACTAGATGGATGGAGATGGTAGATCGAGAAAAATTGAGAGGAACGTGGAGGCGGGGTGATCAGAAGAGGAAAAAAGTGAATAAAGCAAACTAATTTGTAGGGGGGTGGAGAGAGAGAGAGAGAGAGAGGGAGAGAGAGAGAGGGGGGGGGATGTTGAGAGTTGTGACTGAATGAGAAGGAAGGAGAATGACCGATGGGAAAGGGGGAGGGAAAGCAAATACAGTGCTTTAAAAGTGGCAAAGGGAGAATCGGATAGGAATATAAATGAGAGAGAGAGAATAAGAGAGAGAGAGAGAGAGAGAGAGAAATTCCTGATGAGATATTGTATTGGAAAGTTGCAATGAGGGCTTAGCTATGTGCAGAAGCAAAAACTGCAATACTGCCAGGATACTGATCTACCAGTGTCATATTGCCATTGTTATAAGGTACTGGTATTTTGCTGCCATCTTTCAGAATGTATCAGCTTATTAATAGCGGAATTCTAATTTAGCCTTATGCATCCTTTTCTCAGTCCTTTTTCACCACTGGAAGTCTCCCCTGAAGCTAAGTGTAATCGTCTGGCGGTAACTTGAAAAAATTAAAATAGCGCCATGGTAGTAATAGGGTTATTAGGCCATTTCTAAGCTAAAACAAAAAATAAAAGGAAAAGATAAATAGGTGCATTATCTTTGGCAGATAAGACCAAATCCATTATGGAATAAACACATTAACACATCGTATAGGAGTGCCTGCCAGTATTCATTGTCTAACTCCTTCCCACCTTCCCTGGCATTTAACCCTTCGCTGAGCACTAATCATTCTTCTCAAGCTGACGTGATGTAGAGTATTTTGTTTTTTCCTCGGCCACAACGTTAATCCTGATAGTTTGATTATTTTCGTTGACCCACGGCTCTCTTAAACATTGTAAAATCGCCGGACGTTTACTGAAAATGCATTGCAGGTAATTCACAGCCAGAGGATGACCCTTGCACTACGATGACGAATATTTATTTAATCGTTCTGCATCCAGACTGTTTTGATAAACCATAGGATATATTTTCAACTGAACGGGTAATGTATAGTCATCATCATCCATTACAATGGGCGGCTCTCCATAACTGCATAGGCTATATGCTAGAAGCAGAATTATATATATATAATGCCCCAAATATTGAAGAGAGTAATTACAGTATACCACGAGTTACCCAGCGTCTGACTACCGAGAATAGTTTAACTCGGCCACTCCCACCCCTACCGTTCCCACCCCCTCCCCTACCACTCCCATCCCCCACTCCTACCACTCCCACTTCCACCCCATACCACTCCCACCTCCACCCCTTCCATTCCCACTTCTATCCCTTACCACTGCTATCCTTAACCCCACCACTCTCACTCCCACCCCAGCCTCCCCTGGAAATTAACTACACCATGCCAGAGTGTGGAAGGTAACAATGTAATATAGTGTTAATTGAGTTTATGGTGGTGCACTGTACTCCACTTTGTGGGTATTGGTCCATTTAAACTATTACAGTATTACTGGAAAAGGTACTTGACAGGAGTTTGAGATTAACGGGATGACATTAATCGGAGTTTATTACGCTCTGTGGAAACATGATGAGGCGACATAGAGGGACGCATTCTGTAATATTAAGAATCTGAAACTGTTACTTGTGTAGCACAGTTATTCATTGAAAAAACGCGCTATGAAAATATATTTAATTCTTGTACACATTCTTCATAAGGCATAATGACATGAATCAAAACGCTTTCAACCTCGTACGACTCGCTCTTTACTGAGTTAGGTCGTTCAGAGATACCTGGAAGAAAATGCTAGAGTTCTCCCGACCATGACAGAGTTAATGATTCCAGTATTAACACTCAGGCTCCTATGACTCACAGCTGAATGTAATCGTCTGGTGTTACTTGGTACACAATATGGTAAAGACACAACATGAGAAAGTGAATAATTTGGTACTGTTTCTAGTCCTAAAACTAAACAGGAAGTTGAGGATGTGCTTTAACCAGGTGTGTTTATATAATATTATGTAAAAATTCTCCTCTTGTATGTTATGTTGTTGTAAACCAACTCACGAGTGCTCAGACATCACAGCAACATAACACACATGAATTTTGACCTTGCCTTGTGACCTAGACCTTTGATTAATCTGGACTAAAATCGAATCACTTTTAAGTTTGGTGTGTGTGTGTGTGTGTGTGTGTGTGTGTGTGTGTGTGTGTGTGTGTGTGTGTGTGTGTGTGTGTGTGTGTGTGTGTGAAAACAGTGTAACTCAGTTTCAATCCGATGTGGACCAACCAAGAGTGTGCCGTATTATATTTGAGGACAATAGGTCAGAGGCTACTGTCACAGGCAAGATCCACATAAACAGTTTGATCTGATTTGGATCACACTAGGTGGAAGAGATGCTGGTAAGGCAAGTATGAAGTGACTCGATTTTGAGAAGAGACAGTCAAAAATCAAGGTGACAGAGGAAGATCGAACGATGGCCCTTGTGACTCAGACAGGTGTTATTTGCCTTGGACTAAATCTTGGTGGAAATAGTGAGGGTCAGCCAAGGATGAAGCGATTCGATTTTGATAATAGGTCAAAGGCTAAAGTCACGGGGCATGATAACCCAAAGAATTTGGATCCGATTTAGAGTAAAGTCAAGGATGAAGCGATTCGATTTTGGTAATAGGTCAAAGGCTAAAGTCACGGGGCATGGTAACCCAAAGAATTTGGATCCGATGTAGAGTAAACGCTATGGAAGGGCTAAGGAACATGCAAGGATGAAGTAAATCTATTTTCAGAGCAAAGTTCAGTGCCACAAGGTAAGGTCAAATGTTCGGCTCTTGACCGAGTGTTGGGCCCGATTATTGCAGTCGCTGGGTACTTGTAAGTAGATATGTTGTTGAAATAGATGCATACCAAGACACCAACCCGATCACAAGAGTGTCCCTAATAAGATATGACATTTCACATACAAGTAGCATTATTCTCTGCTTCATAACAACATTGGGAGAATTGGAGGCGAAGTTAGGCTTTGACTCATCGTTTTATATTCAGATTCTTGTGTTTGAGATGGGCCTACAAGTGTTTATGTGGTGACATTTGCTAACACTGTTATGCCTACGTCTTTTATTGGACCATTCTGTAGTTTTGAGTGGATCCTATTGTACATTTATCTGACTTGTTAGAGAGAGAGAGAGAGAGAGAGAGAGAGAGAGAGAGAGAGAGAGAGAGAGAGAATTATTATATAGATAGGCAAGCCACTTAGTTCTTACAGCCCCAGAGCGATAGTTAAAAAAGCTGGGAGAGAGGAGGGGAAGAAGATAGGAAGGAGGAGGAATGAGGAAGAGTAAAGAAGAGAAGATAGGAAGAGAAGGATGAATGATATGGAGGAGATATAAAAAGGAAGGGGAGCAGAGAGTATAGGAAGGAGGAGGAAAGAAGAAGGGAGGAAGAGGAGCTAGAGAGAACAGAGAAAACAGGAAGGAGATGCAAAGAAGTGGATGGAAGAATAAATGAAGAAAGGAAAGAAAATGAAAAAGAGATGAATGAAGGGAGAGGGAAAAGGGAAGGGAGAATAGGAGGAAATGAGAGGGGAAGAGGAGAGAGGAAAGAAGGATGATTAACAGATGGAGATAAAGAGAGGAAAGAGGGAAACAAAGGAGGGACGATAGATGGAAATTTATGGGGGGAAATACACGGGGATAAGGAGAGAAAACAGGAAGGAAGAACGAATGATAAGGAGGGTGAAGGAGGAAGAGAAGATGAGAGAGAGAGAGAGAGAGAGAGAGGAATGAGGATAAATGACTGGAAGAGCCAGTGAGTAGGAGGAAATGTGAAAACTAGCAAAGGCAGATGATATAGGAGAAGGAGAAAGAGGGGGGCATTAATATATATATATATATATATATATATATATATATATATATATATATATATATATATATATATATATATATATATATATAAGAAACGG